>NW_027287005.1:0-155966 GCF_022747635.1 Hetaerina americana | reverse complement strand
AAATAAAACCAAGAATAAATCATTAAAGACAAGAAATGAGCATAAAAGATGCCTCAGCGCAAGTGTTAATGTTAGTAAAAGAGCCCAAATTTCCAAAAATATTGCGAAAAACAACAATCTTCCATTATTGAGTGAATGTTTGAGGTGTAAAGAAGGCATTTATTTCATTTTTAGAAATTTTAATTTTTCACATTTTCCATGAAAAGTGCCAATACCCCCCCCCTTTGGGTTCTATGTGAAAATCTCACTCGACACGTATCAAACAAAAATGTTTCCATGGTGTGTATTGTTGTTCATTTTCATCAAATAAACAAAATAAAACCCAAAATAAATCATTAAAGACAAGAAATGAGCATAAAAGATGCCTCAGCGCAAGTGTTAATGTTAGTAAAAGAGCCAATATTTCCAAAAATATTGCGAAAATCAACAATCTTCCATTATAGAGTGAATGTTTGAGGTGTATAGAAGGCATTTATTTCATTTTTAGAAATTTTAATTTTTCACATTTTTCCATGAAAAGTGCCAATACCCCCTTTGGGTTCTAGGTGAAAATCTCACTCGACACATTTCAAACAAAAATGTTTCCATGGTGTGTATTGTTGTGTATTTTCATCAAATAAACAAAATAAAACCCAGAATAAAGCATTAAAGACAAGAAATGAGCATAAAAGATGCCTCAGCGCAAGTGTTAATGTTAGTAAAAGAGCCCAAATTTCCAAAAAATTGCGAAAAACAACAATCTTCCATTATAGAGTGAATGTTTGAGGTATATAGAAGGCATTTATTTCATTTTTAGAAATTTTAATTTTTTACATTTTTCCATGAAAAGAGCCAATACCCCCCCTTTCGGTTCTAGGTGAAAATCTCACTCGACGCGAATCAAACAAAAATGTTTCAATGGTGTGTATTGTTGTTCATTTTCATCAAATAAACAAAATAAAACCCAGAATAAATCATTAAAGACAAGAAATGAGCATAAAAGATGCCTCAGCGCAAGTGTTAATGTTAGTAAGAGCCCACATTTCCAAAAATATTGCGATAAACCACAATCTTCCATTATAGAGTGAATGTTTGAGGTGTATAGAAGGCATTTATTTCATTTTTAGAAATTTTAATTTTTCACATTTTTCCATTAAAAATCCAATACCCCCGCCCTTTGGGTTCTAGGTGAAAATCTCACTCCACACGCATCAAACAAAAATGTTTCCATGGTGTGTATTGTTGTTCATTTTCATCAAATAAACAAAATAAAACCCGGAATAAATCATTAAAGACAAGAAATGAGCATAAAAGATGCCTCAGCGCAAGTGTTAATGTTAGTAAAAGAGCCCAAATTTCCAAAAATATTGCGAAAAACAACAATCTTCCATTATAGAGTGAATGTTTGAGGTGTATAGAAGGCATTTATTTCATTTTTAGAAATTTTAATTTTTCACATTTTCCCTGAAAAGTGCCAATACCCCCCCCCCTTTGGGTTCTATGTGAAAATCTCACTCGACACGGATCAAACAAAAATGTTTCAATGGTGTGTATTGTTGTTCATTTTCATCAAATAAACAAAATAAAACCCAGAATAAATCATTAAAGACAAGAAATGAGCATAAAAGATGCCTCAGCGCAAGTGTTAATGTTAGTAAGAGCCCACATTTCCAAAAATATTGCGATAAACCACAATCTTCCATTATAGAGTGAATGTTTGAGGTGTATAGAAGGCAATTATTTCATTTTTAGAAATTTTAATTTTTCACATTTTCCATGAAAAGTGCCAATACCCCCCCCTTTGGGTTCTATGTGAAAATCTCACTCGACACGGATCAAACAAAAATGTTTCCATGGTGTGTATTGTTGTTCATTTTCATCAAATAAACAAAATAAAACCCAGAATAAATCATTAAAGACAAGAAATGAGCATAAAAGATGCTTCAGCGCAAGTGTTAATGTTACTAAAAGAGCCCAAATTTCTAAAAATAATTCGAAAAACAACAATCTTCTGTTTTAGAGTGAATGTTTGAGGTGTTTAGAAGGCATTTATTTCATTTTTAGAAATTTTAATTTTTCACATTTTTCCACGAAAAGTGCCAATACCCCCCCCTTTTGGTTCTAGGTGAAAATCACACTCGACACGAATCAAACAAAAATGTTTCCATGGTGTGTATTGTTGTTCATTTTCATCAAATAAACAAAATAAAACCCAAAATAAATCATTAAAGACAAGAAATGAGCATAAAAGATGCCTCAGCGCAAGTGTTAATGTTAGTAAAAGAGCCCAAATTTCCAAAAATATTGCGAAAAACAACAATCTTCCATTATAGAGTGAATATTTGAGGTGTATAGAAGGCATTTATTTCATTTTTAGAAATTTTAATTTTTCACATTTTTCCATGAAAAGTGCCAAAACCCCCCCCCCTTTGGGTTCTAGGTGAATATCTCACTCGACACGAATCAAACAAAAATGTTTCCATGGTGTGTATTGTTGTTCATTTTCATCAAATAAACAAAATAAAACCCAGAATAAATCATTAAAGACAAGAAATGAGCATAAAAGATGCCTCAGCGCAATTGTTAATGTTAGTAAAAGAGCCCAAATTTCCAAAAATATTGCGAAAAACAACAATCTTCCATTATAGAGTGAATGTTTGAGGTGTAAAGAAGGCATTTATTTCATTTTTAGAAATTTTAATTTTTCACATTTTCCATGAAAAGTGCCAATACCCCCCCCCTTTGGGTTCTATGTGAAAATCTCACTCGACACGTATCAAACAAAAATGTTTCCATGGTGTGTATTGTTGTTCATTTTCATCAAATAAACAAAATAAAACCCAGAATAAATCATTAAAGACAAGAAATGAGCATAAAAGATGCCTCAGCGCAAGTGTTAATGTTAGTAAAAGAGCCCAAATTTCCAAAAATATTGCGAAAAACAACAATCTTCAATTATAGAGTGAATGTTTGAGGTGTATAGAAGGCATTTATTTCATTTTTAGAAATTTTAATTTTTCACATTTTTCCATTAAAAATCCAATACCCCGCCCTTTGGGTTCTAGGTGAAAATCTCACTCGACACGAATAAAACAAAAATGTTTCCATGGTGTGTATTGTTGTTCATTTTCAACAATTTAACAAAATAAAACCCAGAATAAATCATTAAAGACAAGAAATGAGCATAAAAGATGCCTCAGCGCAAGTGTTAATGTTAGTAAAAGAGCCCACATTTCCAAAAATATTGCGAAAAAAAACAATCTTCCATTATAGAGTGAATGTTTGAGTTGTATAGAAGGCATTTATTTCATTTTTAGAAATTTTAATTTTCACATTTTTCCATGAAAAGTGCCAATACCCCCCCCTTTGGGTTCTAGGTGAAAATCTCATTCGACACGAATCAAACAAAAATGTTTCCATGGTGTGTATTGTTGTTCATTTTCATCAAATAAACAAAATACAACCCAGAATAAATCATTAAAGACAAGAAATAAGCATAAAAGATGCCTCAGGGCAAGTGTTAATGTTAGTAAAAGAGCCCAAATTTCCAAAAATATTGCGAAAAACAACAATCTTCCATTATAGAGTGAATGTTTGAGGTGTATAGATGGCATTTATTTCATTTTTAGAAATTTTAATTTTTCACATTTTTCCATGAAAAGTGCCAATACCCCCTTTGGGTTCTAGGTGAAAATCTCACTCGACACAAATCAAACAAAAATGTTTCCATGGTGTGTATTGTTGTGTATTTTCATCAAATAAACAAAATAAAACCCAGAATAAATCATTAAAGACAAGAAATGAGCATAAAAGATGCTTCAGCGCAAGTGTTAATGTTACTAAAAGAGCCCAAATTTCTAAAAATATTGCGAAAAACAACAATCTTCTGTTTTAGAGTGAATGTTTGAGGTGTTTAGAAGGCATTTATTTCATTTTTAGAAAATTTAATTTTTCACATTTTTCCATGAAAAGTGCCATTACCCCCCCTTTGGGTTCTAGGTGAAAATCTCACTCGACACAAATCAAACAAAAATGTATCCAAGGTGTGTATTGTTGTTCATTTTCATCAAATAAACAAAATAAAACTCAGAATTAATCCTGAAAGACAATAAATTATCATAAAAGATGCTTCAGCCCAGGTGTTAATGTTACTAAAAGAGCCCAAATTTCTAAAAATATTGCGAAAAACAACAATCTTCTGTTTTAGAGTGAATGTTTGAGGTGTTTAGAAGGCATTTATTTCATTTTTAGAAAATTTAATTTTTCACATTTTTCCATGAAAAGTGCCAATACCCCCCCCTTTGGGTTCTAGGTGAAAATCTAACTCGACACAAATCAAACAAAAATGTATCCAAGGTGTGTATTGTTGTTCATTTTCATCAAATAAACAAAATAAAACCCAGAATAAATCATTAAAGACAAGAAATGAGCATAAAAGATGCCTCAGCGCAAGTGTTAATGTTAGTAAAAGAGCCCAAATTTCCAAAAATATTGCGAAAAACAACAATCTTCCATTATAGAGTGAATGTTTGAGGTGTATAGAAGGCATTTATTTCATTTATAGAAATTTTAATTTTTCACATTTTTCCATGGAAAGTGCCAATACCCCCCCCTTTGGGTTCTTGGTGAAAATCTCACTCGACACGAATCAAACAAAAATGTTTCCATGGTGTGTATTGTTGTTCATTTTCATCAATTAAACAAAATAAAACCCAGAATAAATCATTAAAGACAAGAAATGAGCATAAAAGATGCCTCAGCGCAAGTGTTAATGTTAGTAAAAGAGCCCAAATTTCCAAAAATATTGCGAAAAAAACCAATCTTCCATTATAGAGTGAATGTTTGAGGTGTATAGAAGGCATTTATTTCATTTTTAGAAATTTTAATTTTCACATTTTTCCATGAAAAGTGCCAATACCCCCCCTTTGGGTTCTAGGTGAAAATCTCACTCGACACGAATCAAACAAAAATGTTTCCATGGTGTGTATTGTTGTTCATTTTCATCAAATAAACAAAATAAAACCCAAAATAAATCATTAAAGACAAGAAATGACCATAAAAGATGCCTCAGCGCAAGTGTTAATGTTAGTAAAAGAGCCCAAATTTCCAAAAATATTGCGAAAAACAACAATCTTCCATTATAGAATGAAAGTTTGAGGTGTATAGAAGGCATTTATTTCATTTTTAGAAATTTTAATTTTTCACATTTTTCCATTAAAAGTGCCAATACCCCCCCTTTGGGTTCTAGGTGAAAATCTCACTCGACACGAATCAAACAAAAAAGTTTCCATGGTGTTTATTGTTGTTCATTTTCATCAATTAAACAAAATAAAACCCAGAATAAATCATTAAAGACAAGAAATGAGCATAAAAGATGCCTCAGCGCAAGTGTTAATGTTAGTAAAAGAGCCCAAATTTCCAAAAATATTGCGAAAAACAACAATCTTCCATTATAGAGTGAATGTTTGAGGTGTATAGAAGGCATTTATTTCATTTTTAGAAATTTTAATTTTTCACATTTTTCCATGGAAAGTTCCAATACCCCCCCTTTTGGATTCTAGGTGAAAATCTCACTCGACACAAATCAAACAAAAATGTTTCCATGGTGTGTATTGTTGTTCATTTTCATCAATTAAACAAAATAAACCCCAGAATAAATCATTAAAGACAAGAAATAAGCATAAAAGATGCCTCAGCGCAAGTGTTAATGTTAGTAAAAGAGCCCAAATTTCCAAAAATATTGCGAAAAACAACAATCTTCCATTATAGAGTGAATGTTTGAGGTGTATAGAAGGCATTTATTTCATTTGTAGAAATTTTAATTTTTCACATTTTCCATGAAAAGTACCAATACTTTGGGTTCTAGGTGAAAATCTCACTCGACACGAATCAAACAAAAATGTTTCCATGGTGTGTATTGTTGTTCATTTTCATCAAATAAACAAAATAAAACCCAAAATAAATCATTTAAGACAAGAAATGAGCATAAAAGATGCCTCAGCGCAAGTGTTAATGTTAGAAAAAAGAGCCCAAATTTCCATAAATATTGCGAAAAACAACAATCTTCCATTATAGAGTAAATGTTTGAGATGTATAGAAGGCATTTATTTCATTTTTAGAAATTTTAATTTTCACATTTTTCCATGAAAAGTGCCAATACCGCCTTTGGGTTCTAGGTGAAAATCTCACTCGACACAAATCAAACAAAAATGTTTCCATGGTGTGTATTGTTGTTCATTTTCATCAAATAAACAAAATAAAACCCGGAATAAATCATTAAAGACAAGAAATGAGCATAAAAGATGCCTCAGCGCAAGTGTTAATGTTAGTAAAAAAGCCCAAATTTCCAAAAATATAGCGAAAAACAACAATCTTCCATTATAGAGTGAATGTTTGAGGTGTATAGAAGGCATTTATTTCATTTTTAGAAATTTTAATTTTTCACATTTTTCCATGAAAAGTGCCAATACCCCCTTTGGGTTCTAGGTGAAAATCTCACTCGACACGAATCAAACAAAAATGTTTCCATGGTGTGTATTGTTGTTCATTTTCATCAATTAAACAAAATAAAACCCAGAATAAATCTTTAAAGACAAGAAATGAGCATAAAAGATGCCTCAGCGCAAGCGTTAATGTTAGTAAAAGAGCCCAAATTTCCAAAAATATTGCGAAAAACAACAATCTTCCATTATAGAGTGAATGTTTGAGGTGTATAGAAGGCATTTATTTCATTTTTAGAAATTTTAATTTTTCACATTTTTCCATGGAAAGTTCCAATACCCCCCCATTGGGTTCTAGTTGAAAATCTCACTCGACATGAATCAAACAAAAATGTTTCCATGGTGTGTATTGTTGTTCATTTTCATCAAATAAACAAAATAAAACCCAGAATAAATCATTAAAGACAAGAAATGAGCATAAAAGATGGCTCAGCGCAAGTGTTAATGTTAGTAAAAGAGCCCAAATTTCCAAAAATATTGCGAAAAACAACAATCTTCCATTATAGAGTGAATGTTTGAGGTGTATAGAAGGCATTTATTTCATTTTTAGAAATTTTAATTTTTCACATTTTTCCATGAAAAGTGCCAATACCCCCTTTGGGTTCTAGGTGAAAATCTCACTCGACACATTTCAAACAAAAATGTTTCCATGGTGTGTATTGTTGTGTATTTTCATCAAATAAACAAAATAAAACCCAGAATAAAGCATTAAAGACAAGAAATGAGCATAAAAGATGCCTCAGCGCAAGTGTTAATGTTAGTAAAAGAGCCCAAATTTCCAAAAATATTGCGAAAAACAACAATCTTCCATTATAGAGTGAATGTTTGAGGTGTATAGAAGGCATTTATTTCATTTTTAGAAATTTTAATTTTCACATTTTTCCATGAAAAGTGCCAATACCCCCTCTTTGGGTTCTAGGTGAAAATCTCACTCGACACGAAACAAACAAAAATGTTTTCATGGTGTGTAATGTTGTTCATTTTCATCAAATAAACAAAATAAAACCCAGAATAAATCATTAAAGACAAGAAATGAGCATAAAAGATGCCTCAGCGCAAGTGTTAATGTTAGTAAAAGAGCCCACATTTCCAAAAATATTGCGAAAAAAAACAATCTTCCATTATAGAGTGAATGTTTGAGGTGTATAGAAGGCATTTATTTCATTTTTAGAAATTTTAATTTTCACATTTTTCCATGAAAAGTGCCAATACCCCCCCTTTGGGTTCTAGGTGAAAATCTCATTCGACACGAATCAAACAAAAATGTTTCCATGGTGTGTATTGTTGTTCATTTTCATCAAATAAACAAAATACAACCCAGAATAAATCATTAAAGACAAGAAATAAGCATAAAAGATGCCTCAGCGCAAGTGTTAATGTTAGTAAAAGAGCCCAAATTTCCAAAAATATTGCGAAAAACAACAATCTTCCATTATAGAGTGAATGTTTGAGGTGTATAGATGGCATTTATTTCATTTTTAGAAATTTTAATTTTTCACATTTTTCCATGAAAAGTGCCAACACCCCCTTTGGGTTCTAGGAGAAAATCTCACTCGACACAAATCAAACAAAAATGTTTCCATGGTGTGTATTGTTGTTCATTTTCATCAAATAAACAAAATAAAACCCAGAATAAATCATTTAAGACAAGAAATGAGCATAAAAGATGCCTCAGCGCAAGTGTTAATTTTAGGAAAACAGCCCAAATTTCCAAAAATATTGCGAAAAACAACAATCATCCATTATAGAGTGAATGTTTGAGGTGTATAGAAGGCATTTATTTCATTTTTAGAAATTTTAATTTTTCACATTTTTCCATGAAAAGTGCCAATACCCCCTTTGGGTTCTAGGTGAAAATCTCACTCGACACGAAACAAACAAAAAAGTTTCCATGGTGTGTAATGTTGTTCATTTTCATCAAATAAACAAAATAAAACCCAGAATAAATCATTAAAGACAAGAAATGAGCATAAAAGATGCCTCAGCGCAAGTGTTAATGTTAGTAAAAGAGCCCACATTTCTAAAAATATTGCGAAAAACAACAATCTTCCATTATAGAGTGAATGTTTGAGGTGTATAGAAGGCATTTATTTCATTTTCAGAAATTTTAATTTTCACATTTTTCAATGAAAAGTGCCAATACCCCCCCTTTGGGTTCTAGGTGAAAATCTCATTCGACACGAATCAAACAAAAATGTTTCCATGGTGTGTATTGTTGTTCATTTTCATCAAATAAACAAAATAAAACCCAGAATAAATCATTAAAGACAAGAAATGAGCATAAAAGATGCCTCAGCGCAAGTGTTAATGTTAGTAAAAGAGCCCAAATTTCCAAAAATATTGCGAAAAACAACAATCTTCCATTATAGAGTGAATGTTTGAGGTGTATAGAAGGCATTTATTTCATTTATAGAAATTTTAATTTTTCACATTTTTCCATGGAAAGTTCCAATACCCCCCCCCGTTTGGGTTCTTGGTGAAAATCTCACTCGACACGAATCAAACAAAAATGTTTCCATGGTGTGTATTGTTGTTCATTTTCATCAATTAAACAAAATAAAACCCAGAATAAATCATTAAAGACAAGAAATGAGCATAAAAGATGCCTCAGCGCAAGTGTTAATGTTAGTAAAAGAGCCCAAATTTCCAAAAATATTGCGAAAAAAACCAATCTTCCATTATAGAGTGAATGTTTGAGGTGTATAGAAGGCATTTATTTCATTTTTAGAAATTTTAATTTTTCACATTTTTCCATGAAAAGTGCCAATACCCCCCTTTGGGTTCTAGGTGAAAATCTCACTCGACACAAATCAAACAAAAATGTTTCCATGGTGTGTATTGTTGTGTATTTTCATCAAATAAACAAAATAAAACCCAGAATAAATCATTAAAGACAAGAAATGAGCATAAAAGATGCTTCAGCGCAAGTGTTAATGTTACTAAAAGAGCCCAAATTTCTAAAAATATTGCGAAAAACAACAATCTTCTGTTTTAGAGTGAATGTTTGAGGTGTTTAGAAGGCATTTATTTCATTTTTAGAAAATTTAATTTTTCACATTTTTCCATGAAAAGTGCCATTACCCCCCCTTTGGGTTCTAGGTGAAAATCTCACTCGACACAAATCAAACAAAAATGTATCCAAGGTGTGTATTGTTGTTCATTTTCATCAAATAAACAAAATAAAACTCAGAATTAATCCTGAAAGACAATAAATTATCATAAAAGATGCTTCAGCCCAGGTGTTAATGTTACTAAAAGAGCCCAAATTTCTAAAAATATTGCGAAAAACAACAATCTTCTGTTTTAGAGTGAATGTTTGAGGTGTTTAGAAGGCATTTATTTCATTTTTAGAAAATTTAATTTTTCACATTTTTCCATGAAAAGTGCCAATACCCCCCCCTTTGGGTTCTAGGTGAAAATCTAACTCGACACAAATCAAACAAAAATGTATCCAAGGTGTGTATTGTTGTTCATTTTCATCAAATAAACAAAATAAAACCCAGAATAAATCATTAAAGACAAGAAATGAGCATAAAAGATGCCTCAGCGCAAGTGTTAATGTTAGTAAAAGAGCCCACATTTCCAAAAATATTGCGAAAAAAAACAATCTTCCATTATAGAGTGAATGTTTGAGGTGTATAGAAGGCATTTATTTCATTTTTAGAAATTTTAATTTTCACATTTTTCCATGAAAAGTGCCAATACCCCCCCTTTGGGTTCTAGGTGAAAATCTCATTCGACACGAATCAAACAAAAATGTTTCCATGGTGTGTATTGTTGTTCATTTTCATCAAATAAACAAAATACAACCCAGAATAAATCATTAAAGACAAGAAATAAGCATAAAAGATGCCTCAGCGCAAGTGTTAATGTTAGTAAAAGAGCCCAAATTTCCAAAAATATTGCGAAAAACAACAATCTTCCATTATAGAGTGAATGTTTGAGGTGTATAGATGGCATTTATTTCATTTTTAGAAATTTTAATTTTTCACATTTTTCCATGAAAAGTGCCAATACCCCCTTTGGGTTCTAGGAGAAAATCTCACTCGACACAAATCAAACAAAAATGTTTCCATGGTGTGTATTGTTGTTCATTTTCATCAAATAAACAAAATAAAACCCAGAATAAATCATTTAAGACAAGAAATGAGCATAAAAGATGCCTCAGCGCAAGTGTTAATTTTAGGAAAACAGCCCAAATTTCCAAAAATATTGCGAAAAACAACAATCATCCATTATAGAGTGAATGTTTGAGGTGTATAGAAGGCATTTATTTCATTTTTAGAAATTTTAATTTTTCACATTTTTCCATGAAAAGTGCCAATACCCCCTTTGGGTTCTAGGTGAAAATCTCACTCGACACAAATCAAACAAAAATGTTTCCATGGTGTGTATTGTTGTGTATTTTCATCAAATAAACAAAATAAAACCCAGAATAAATCATTAAAGACAAGAAATGAGCATAAAAGATGCTTCAGCGCAAGTGTTAATGTTACTAAAAGAGCCCAAATTTCTAAAAATATTGCGAAAAACAACAATCTTCTGTTTAGAGTGAATGTTTGAGGTGTTTAGAAGGCATTTATTTCATTTTTAGAAAATTTAATTTTTCACATTTTTCCATGAAAAGTGCCATTACCCCCCCTTTGGGTTCTAGGTGAAAATCTCACTCGACACAAATCAAACAAAAATGTATCCAAGGTGTGTATTGTTGTTCATTTTCATCAAATAAACAAAATAAAACTCAGAATTAATCCTGAAAGACAATAAATTATCATAAAAGATGCTTCAGCCCAGGTGTTAATGTTACTAAAAGAGCCCAAATTTCTAAAAATATTGCGAAAAACAACAATCTTCTGTTTTAGAGTGAATGTTTGAGGTGTTTAGAAGGCATTTATTTCATTTTTAGAAAATTTAATTTTTCACATTTTTCCATGAAAAGTGCCAATACCCCCCCCTTTGGGTTCTAGGTGAAAATCTAACTCGACACAAATCAAACAAAAATGTATCCAAGGTGTGTATTGTTGTTCATTTTCATCAAATAAACAAAATAAAACCCAGAATAAATCATTAAAGACAAGAAATGAGCATAAAAGATGCCTCAGCGCAAGTGTTAATGTTAGTAAAAGAGCCCAAATTTCCAAAAATATTGCGAAAAACAACAATCTTCCATTATAGAGTGAATGTTTGAGGTGTATAGAAGGCATTTATTTCATTTATAGAAATTTTAATTTTTCACATTTTTCCATGGAAAGTGCCAATACCCCCCCCTTTGGGTTCTTGGTGAAAATCTCACTCGACACGAATCAAACAAAAATGTTTCCATGGTGTGTATTGTTGTTCATTTTCATCAATTAAACAAAATAAAACCCAGAATAAATCATTAAAGACAAGAAATGAGCATAAAAGATGCCTCAGCGCAAGTGTTAATGTTAGTAAAAGAGCCCAAATTTCCAAAAATATTGCGAAAAAAACCAATCTTCCATTATAGAGTGAATGTTTGAGGTGTATAGAAGGCATTTATTTCATTTTTAGAAATTTTAATTTTCACATTTTTCCATGAAAAGTGCCAATACCCCCCCTTTGGGTTCTAGGTGAAAATCTCACTCGACACGAAACAAACAAAAATGTTTCCATGGTGTGTAATGTTGTTCATTTTCATCAAATAAACAAAATAAAACCCAGAATAAATCATTAAAGACAAGAAATGAGCATAAAAGATGCCTCAGCGCAAGTGTTAATGTTAGTAAAAGAGCCCACATTTCTAAAAATATTGCGAAAAACAACAATCTTCCATTATAGAGTGAATGTTTGAGGTGTATAGAAGGCATTTATTTCATTTTCAGAAATTTTAATTTTCACATTTTTCAATGAAAAGTGCCAATACCCCCCCTTTGGGTTCTAGGTGAAAATCTCATTCGACACGAATCAAACAAAAATGTTTCCATGGTGTGTATTGTTGTTCATTTTCATCAAATAAACAAAATAAAACCCAGAATAAATCATTAAAGACAAGAAATGAGCATAAAAGATGCCTCAGCGCAAGTGTTAATGTTAGTAAAAGAGCCCAAATTTCCAAAAATACTGCGAAAAACAACAATCTTCTATTATAGAGTGAATGTTTGAGTTGTATAGAAGGCATTTATTTCCTTTTTAGAAATTTTAATTTTCACATTTTTCCATGAAAAGTGCCAATACCCCCTTTGGGTTCTAGGTGAAAATCTCACTCGACACAAATCAAACAAAAATGTTTCCATGGTGTGTATTGTTGTGTATTTTCATCAAATAAACAAAATAAAACCCAGAATAAATCATTAAAGACAAGAAATGAGCATAAAAGATGCCTCAGCGCAAGTGTTAATGTTAGTAAAAGAGCCCAAATTTCCAAAAATATTGCGAAAAACAACAATCTTCCATTATAGAGTGAATGTTTGAGGTGTATAGAAGGCATTTATTTCATTTATAGAAATTTTAATTTTTCACATTTTTCCATGGAAAGTTCCAATACCCCCCGTTTGGGTTCTTGGTGAAAATCTCACTCGACATGAATCAAACAAAAATGTTTCCATGGTGTGTATTGTTGTTCATTTTCATCAAATAAACAAAATAAAACCCAGAATAAATCATTAAAGACAAGAAATGAGCATAAAAGATGGCTCAGCGCAAGTGTTAATGTTAGTAAAAGAGCCCAAATTTCCAAAAATATTGCGAAAAACAACAATCTTCCATTATAGAGTGAATGTTTGAGGTGTATAGAAGGCATTTATTTCATTTTTAGAAATTTTAATTTTTCACATTTTTCCATGAAAAGTGCCAATACCCCCTTTGGGTTCTAGGTGAAAATCTCACTCGACACATTTCAAACAAAAATGTTTCCATGGTGTGTATTGTTGTGTATTTTCATCAAATAAACAAAATAAAACCCAGAATAAAGCATTAAAGACAAGAAATGAGCATAAAAGATGCCTCAGCGCAAGTGTTAATGTTAGTAAAAGAGCCCAAATTTCCAAAAAATTGCGAAAAACAACAATCTTCCATTATAGAGTGAATGTTTGAGGTATATAGAAGGCATTTATTTCATTTTTAGAAATTTTAATTTTTTACATTTTTCCATGAAAAGAGCCAATACCCCCCCTTTCGGTTCTAGGTGAAAATCTCACTCGACGCGAATCAAACAAAAATGTTTCCATGGTGTGTATTGTTGTTCATTTTCATCAAATAAACAAAATAAAACCCAAAATAAATCATTAAAGACAAGAAATGAGCATAAAAGATGCCTCAGCGCAAGTGTTAATGTTAGTAAAAGAGCCCAAATTTCCAAAAATATTGCGAAAAACAACAATCTTCCATTATAGAGTGAATGTTTGAGGTGTATAGAAGGCATTTATTTCATTTTTAGAAATTTTAATTTTCACATTTTTCCATGAAAAGTGCCAATACCCCCTCTTTGGGTTCTAGGTGAAAATCTCACTCGACACGAAACAAACAAAAATGTTTTCATGGTGTGTAATGTTGTTCATTTTCATCAAATAAACAAAATAAAACCCAGAATAAATCATTAAAGACAAGAAATGAGCATAAAAGATGCCTCAGCGCAAGTGTTAATGTTAGTAAAAGAGCCCACATTTCCAAAAATATTGCGAAAAAAAACAATCTTCCATTATAGAGTGAATGTTTGAGGTGTATAGAAGGCATTTATTTCATTTTTAGAAATTTTAATTTTCACATTTTTCCATGAAAAGTGCCAATACCCCCCCTTTGGGTTCTAGGTGAAAATCTCATTCGACACGAATCAAACAAAAATGTTTCCATGGTGTGTATTGTTGTTCATTTTCATCAAATAAACAAAATACAACCCAGAATAAATCATTAAAGACAAGAAATAAGCATAAAAGATGCCTCAGCGCAAGTGTTAATGTTAGTAAAAGAGCCCAAATTTCCAAAAATATTGCGAAAAACAACAATCTTCCATTATAGAGTGAATGTTTGAGGTGTATAGATGGCATTTATTTCATTTTTAGAAATTTTAATTTTTCACATTTTTCCATGAAAAGTGCCAACACCCCCTTTGGGTTCTAGGAGAAAATCTCACTCGACACAAATCAAACAAAAATGTTTCCATGGTGTGTATTGTTGTTCATTTTCATCAAATAAACAAAATAAAACCCAGAATAAATCATTTAAGACAAGAAATGAGCATAAAAGATGCCTCAGCGCAAGTGTTAATTTTAGGAAAACAGCCCAAATTTCCAAAAATATTGCGAAAAACAACAATCATCCATTATAGAGTGAATGTTTGAGGTGTATAGAAGGCATTTATTTCATTTTTAGAAATTTTAATTTTTCACATTTTTCCATGAAAAGTGCCAATACCCCCTTTGGGTTCTAGGTGAAAATCTCACTCGACACGAAACAAACAAAAAAGTTTCCATGGTGTGTAATGTTGTTCATTTTCATCAAATAAACAAAATAAAACCCAGAATAAATCATTAAAGACAAGAAATGAGCATAAAAGATGCCTCAGCGCAAGTGTTAATGTTAGTAAAAGAGCCCACATTTCTAAAAATATTGCGAAAAACAACAATCTTCCATTATAGAGTGAATGTTTGAGGTGTATAGAAGGCATTTATTTCATTTTCAGAAATTTTAATTTTCACATTTTTCAATGAAAAGTGCCAATACCCCCCCTTTGGGTTCTAGGTGAAAATCTCATTCGACACGAATCAAACAAAAATGTTTCCATGGTGTGTATTGTTGTTCATTTTCATCAAATAAACAAAATAAAACCCAGAATAAATCATTAAAGACAAGAAATGAGCATAAAAGATGCCTCAGCGCAAGTGTTAATGTTAGTAAAAGAGCCCAAATTTCCAAAAATATTGCGAAAAACAACAATCTTCCATTATAGAGTGAATGTTTGAGGTGTATAGAAGGCATTTATTTCATTTATAGAAATTTTAATTTTTCACATTTTTCCATGGAAAGTTCCAATACCCCCCCCCGTTTGGGTTCTTGGTGAAAATCTCACTCGACACGAATCAAACAAAAATGTTTCCATGGTGTGTATTGTTGTTCATTTTCATCAATTAAACAAAATAAAACCCAGAATAAATCATTAAAGACAAGAAATGAGCATAAAAGATGCCTCAGCGCAAGTGTTAATGTTAGTAAAAGAGCCCAAATTTCCAAAAATATTGCGAAAAAAACCAATCTTCCATTATAGAGTGAATGTTTGAGGTGTATAGAAGGCATTTATTTCATTTTTAGAAATTTTAATTTTTCACATTTTTCCATGAAAAGTGCCAATACCCCCCTTTGGGTTCTAGGTGAAAATCTCACTCGACACAAATCAAACAAAAATGTTTCCATGGTGTGTATTGTTGTGTATTTTCATCAAATAAACAAAATAAAACCCAGAATAAATCATTAAAGACAAGAAATGAGCATAAAAGATGCTTCAGCGCAAGTGTTAATGTTACTAAAAGAGCCCAAATTTCTAAAAATATTGCGAAAAACAACAATCTTCTGTTTTAGAGTGAATGTTTGAGGTGTTTAGAAGGCATTTATTTCATTTTTAGAAAATTTAATTTTTCACATTTTTCCATGAAAAGTGCCATTACCCCCCCTTTGGGTTCTAGGTGAAAATCTCACTCGACACAAATCAAACAAAAATGTATCCAAGGTGTGTATTGTTGTTCATTTTCATCAAATAAACAAAATAAAACTCAGAATTAATCCTGAAAGACAATAAATTATCATAAAAGATGCTTCAGCCCAGGTGTTAATGTTACTAAAAGAGCCCAAATTTCTAAAAATATTGCGAAAAACAACAATCTTCTGTTTTAGAGTGAATGTTTGAGGTGTTTAGAAGGCATTTATTTCATTTTTAGAAAATTTAATTTTTCACATTTTTCCATGAAAAGTGCCAATACCCCCCCCTTTGGGTTCTAGGTGAAAATCTAACTCGACACAAATCAAACAAAAATGTATCCAAGGTGTGTATTGTTGTTCATTTTCATCAAATAAACAAAATAAAACCCAGAATAAATCATTA
Source organism: Hetaerina americana (assembly GCF_022747635.1). NCBI lineage: Eukaryota > Metazoa > Arthropoda > Insecta > Odonata > Calopterygidae > Hetaerina > Hetaerina americana. The sequence continues at coordinate 139,436 of NW_027287005.1, read as the reverse complement.
AAGACAAGAAATGAGCATAAAAGATGCCTCAGCGCAAGTGTTAATGTTAGTAAAAGAGCCCACATTTCCAAAAATATTGCGAAAAAAAACAATCTTCCATTATAGAGTGAATGTTTGAGGTGTATAGAAGGCATTTATTTCATTTTTAGAAATTTTAATTTTCACATTTTTCCATGAAAAGTGCCAATACCCCCCCTTTGGGTTCTAGGTGAAAATCTCATTCGACACGAATCAAACAAAAATGTTTCCATGGTGTGTATTGTTGTTCATTTTCATCAAATAAACAAAATACAACCCAGAATAAATCATTAAAGACAAGAAATAAGCATAAAAGATGCCTCAGCGCAAGTGTTAATGTTAGTAAAAGAGCCCAAATTTCCAAAAATATTGCGAAAAACAACAATCTTCCATTATAGAGTGAATGTTTGAGGTGTATAGATGGCATTTATTTCATTTTTAGAAATTTTAATTTTTCACATTTTTCCATGAAAAGTGCCAATACCCCCTTTGGGTTCTAGGAGAAAATCTCACTCGACACAAATCAAACAAAAATGTTTCCATGGTGTGTATTGTTGTTCATTTTCATCAAATAAACAAAATAAAACCCAGAATAAATCATTTAAGACAAGAAATGAGCATAAAAGATGCCTCAGCGCAAGTGTTAATTTTAGGAAAACAGCCCAAATTTCCAAAAATATTGCGAAAAACAACAATCATCCATTATAGAGTGAATGTTTGAGGTGTATAGAAGGCATTTATTTCATTTTTAGAAATTTTAATTTTTCACATTTTTCCATGAAAAGTGCCAATACCCCCTTTGGGTTCTAGGTGAAAATCTCACTCGACACAAATCAAACAAAAATGTTTCCATGGTGTGTATTGTTGTGTATTTTCATCAAATAAACAAAATAAAACCCAGAATAAATCATTAAAGACAAGAAATGAGCATAAAAGATGCTTCAGCGCAAGTGTTAATGTTACTAAAAGAGCCCAAATTTCTAAAAATATTGCGAAAAACAACAATCTTCTGTTTAGAGTGAATGTTTGAGGTGTTTAGAAGGCATTTATTTCATTTTTAGAAAATTTAATTTTTCACATTTTTCCATGAAAAGTGCCATTACCCCCCCTTTGGGTTCTAGGTGAAAATCTCACTCGACACAAATCAAACAAAAATGTATCCAAGGTGTGTATTGTTGTTCATTTTCATCAAATAAACAAAATAAAACTCAGAATTAATCCTGAAAGACAATAAATTATCATAAAAGATGCTTCAGCCCAGGTGTTAATGTTACTAAAAGAGCCCAAATTTCTAAAAATATTGCGAAAAACAACAATCTTCTGTTTTAGAGTGAATGTTTGAGGTGTTTAGAAGGCATTTATTTCATTTTTAGAAAATTTAATTTTTCACATTTTTCCATGAAAAGTGCCAATACCCCCCCCTTTGGGTTCTAGGTGAAAATCTAACTCGACACAAATCAAACAAAAATGTATCCAAGGTGTGTATTGTTGTTCATTTTCATCAAATAAACAAAATAAAACCCAGAATAAATCATTAAAGACAAGAAATGAGCATAAAAGATGCCTCAGCGCAAGTGTTAATGTTAGTAAAAGAGCCCAAATTTCCAAAAATATTGCGAAAAACAACAATCTTCCATTATAGAGTGAATGTTTGAGGTGTATAGAAGGCATTTATTTCATTTATAGAAATTTTAATTTTTCACATTTTTCCATGGAAAGTGCCAATACCCCCCCCTTTGGGTTCTTGGTGAAAATCTCACTCGACACGAATCAAACAAAAATGTTTCCATGGTGTGTATTGTTGTTCATTTTCATCAATTAAACAAAATAAAACCCAGAATAAATCATTAAAGACAAGAAATGAGCATAAAAGATGCCTCAGCGCAAGTGTTAATGTTAGTAAAAGAGCCCAAATTTCCAAAAATATTGCGAAAAAAACCAATCTTCCATTATAGAGTGAATGTTTGAGGTGTATAGAAGGCATTTATTTCATTTTTAGAAATTTTAATTTTCACATTTTTCCATGAAAAGTGCCAATACCCCCCCTTTGGGTTCTAGGTGAAAATCTCACTCGACACGAAACAAACAAAAATGTTTCCATGGTGTGTAATGTTGTTCATTTTCATCAAATAAACAAAATAAAACCCAGAATAAATCATTAAAGACAAGAAATGAGCATAAAAGATGCCTCAGCGCAAGTGTTAATGTTAGTAAAAGAGCCCACATTTCTAAAAATATTGCGAAAAACAACAATCTTCCATTATAGAGTGAATGTTTGAGGTGTATAGAAGGCATTTATTTCATTTTCAGAAATTTTAATTTTCACATTTTTCAATGAAAAGTGCCAATACCCCCCCTTTGGGTTCTAGGTGAAAATCTCATTCGACACGAATCAAACAAAAATGTTTCCATGGTGTGTATTGTTGTTCATTTTCATCAAATAAACAAAATAAAACCCAGAATAAATCATTAAAGACAAGAAATGAGCATAAAAGATGCCTCAGCGCAAGTGTTAATGTTAGTAAAAGAGCCCAAATTTCCAAAAATACTGCGAAAAACAACAATCTTCTATTATAGAGTGAATGTTTGAGTTGTATAGAAGGCATTTATTTCCTTTTTAGAAATTTTAATTTTCACATTTTTCCATGAAAAGTGCCAATACCCCCTTTGGGTTCTAGGTGAAAATCTCACTCGACACAAATCAAACAAAAATGTTTCCATGGTGTGTATTGTTGTGTATTTTCATCAAATAAACAAAATAAAACCCAGAATAAATCATTAAAGACAAGAAATGAGCATAAAAGATGCCTCAGCGCAAGTGTTAATGTTAGTAAAAGAGCCCAAATTTCCAAAAATATTGCGAAAAACAACAATCTTCCATTATAGAGTGAATGTTTGAGGTGTATAGAAGGCATTTATTTCATTTATAGAAATTTTAATTTTTCACATTTTTCCATGGAAAGTTCCAATACCCCCCGTTTGGGTTCTTGGTGAAAATCTCACTCGACACGAATCAAACAAAAATGTTTCCATGGTGTGTATTGTTGTTCATTTTCATCAATTAAACAAAATAAAACCCAGAATAAATCATTAAAGACAAGAAATGAGCATAAAAGATGCCTCAGCGCAAGTGTTAATGTTAGTAAAAGAGCCCTAATTTCCAAAAATATTGCGAAAAAAACCAATCTTCCATTATAGAGTGAATGTTTGAGGTGTATAGATGGCATTTATTTCATTTTTAGAAATTTTAATTTTCACATTTTTCCATGAAAAGTGCCAATACCCCCCCTTTGGGTTCTAGGTGAAAATCTCATTCGACACGAATCAAACAAAAATGTTTCCATGGTGTGTATTGTTGTTCATTTTCATCAAATAAACAAAATACAACCCAGAATAAATCATTAAAGACAAGAAATAAGCATAAAAGATGCCTCAGCGCAAGTGTTAATGTTAGTAAAAGAGCCCAAATTTCCAAAAATATTGCGAAAAACAACAATCTTCCATTATAGAGTGAATGTTTGAGGTGTATAGATGGCATTTATTTCATTTTTAGAAATTTTAATTTTTCACATTTTTCCATGAAAAGTGCCAATACCCCCTTTGGGTTCTAGGAGAAAATCTCACTCGACACAAATCAAACAAAAATGTTTCCATGGTGTGTATTGTTGTTCATTTTCATCAAATAAACAAAATAAAACCCAGAATAAATCATTTAAGACAAGAAATGAGCATAAAAGATGCCTCAGCGCAAGTGTTAATTTTAGGAAAACAGCCCAAATTTCCAAAAATATTGCGAAAAACAACAATCATCCATTATAGAGTGAATGTTTGAGGTGTATAGAAGGCATTTATTTCATTTTTAGAAATTTTAATTTTTCACATTTTTCCATGAAAAGTGCCAATACCCCCTTTGGGTTCTAGGTGAAAATCTCACTCGACACAAATCAAACAAAAATGTTTCCATGGTGTGTATTGTTGTGTATTTTCATCAAATAAACAAAATAAAACCCAGAATAAATCATTAAAGACAAGAAATGAGCATAAAAGATGCTTCAGCGCAAGTGTTAATGTTACTAAAAGAGCCCAAATTTCTAAAAATATTGCGAAAAACAACAATCTTCTGTTTAGAGTGAATGTTTGAGGTGTTTAGAAGGCATTTATTTCATTTTTAGAAAATTTAATTTTTCACATTTTTCCATGAAAAGTGCCATTACCCCCCCTTTGGGTTCTAGGTGAAAATCTCACTCGACACAAATCAAACAAAAATGTATCCAAGGTGTGTATTGTTGTTCATTTTCATCAAATAAACAAAATAAAACTCAGAATTAATCCTGAAAGACAATAAATTATCATAAAAGATGCTTCAGCCCAGGTGTTAATGTTACTAAAAGAGCCCAAATTTCTAAAAATATTGCGAAAAACAACAATCTTCTGTTTTAGAGTGAATGTTTGAGGTGTTTAGAAGGCATTTATTTCATTTTTAGAAAATTTAATTTTTCACATTTTTCCATGAAAAGTGCCAATACCCCCCCCTTTGGGTTCTAGGTGAAAATCTAACTCGACACAAATCAAACAAAAATGTATCCAAGGTGTGTATTGTTGTTCATTTTCATCAAATAAACAAAATAAAACCCAGAATAAATCATTAAAGACAAGAAATGAGCATAAAAGATGCCTCAGCGCAAGTGTTAATGTTAGTAAAAGAGCCCAAATTTCCAAAAATATTGCGAAAAACAACAATCTTCCATTATAGAGTGAATGTTTGAGGTGTATAGAAGGCATTTATTTCATTTATAGAAATTTTAATTTTTCACATTTTTCCATGGAAAGTGCCAATACCCCCCCCTTTGGGTTCTTGGTGAAAATCTCACTCGACACGAATCAAACAAAAATGTTTCCATGGTGTGTATTGTTGTTCATTTTCATCAATTAAACAAAATAAAACCCAGAATAAATCATTAAAGACAAGAAATGAGCATAAAAGATGCCTCAGCGCAAGTGTTAATGTTAGTAAAAGAGCCCAAATTTCCAAAAATATTGCGAAAAAAACCAATCTTCCATTATAGAGTGAATGTTTGAGGTGTATAGAAGGCATTTATTTCATTTTTAGAAATTTTAATTTTCACATTTTTCCATGAAAAGTGCCAATACCCCCCCTTTGGGTTCTAGGTGAAAATCTCACTCGACACGAAACAAACAAAAATGTTTCCATGGTGTGTAATGTTGTTCATTTTCATCAAATAAACAAAATAAAACCCAGAATAAATCATTAAAGACAAGAAATGAGCATAAAAGATGCCTCAGCGCAAGTGTTAATGTTAGTAAAAGAGCCCACATTTCTAAAAATATTGCGAAAAACAACAATCTTCCATTATAGAGTGAATGTTTGAGGTGTATAGAAGGCATTTATTTCATTTTCAGAAATTTTAATTTTCACATTTTTCAATGAAAAGTGCCAATACCCCCCCTTTGGGTTCTAGGTGAAAATCTCATTCGACACGAATCAAACAAAAATGTTTCCATGGTGTGTATTGTTGTTCATTTTCATCAAATAAACAAAATAAAACCCAGAATAAATCATTAAAGACAAGAAATGAGCATAAAAGATGCCTCAGCGCAAGTGTTAATGTTAGTAAAAGAGCCCAAATTTCCAAAAATACTGCGAAAAACAACAATCTTCTATTATAGAGTGAATGTTTGAGTTGTATAGAAGGCATTTATTTCCTTTTTAGAAATTTTAATTTTCACATTTTTCCATGAAAAGTGCCAATACCCCCTTTGGGTTCTAGGTGAAAATCTCACTCGACACAAATCAAACAAAAATGTTTCCATGGTGTGTATTGTTGTGTATTTTCATCAAATAAACAAAATAAAACCCAGAATAAATCATTAAAGACAAGAAATGAGCATAAAAGATGCCTCAGCGCAAGTGTTAATGTTAGTAAAAGAGCCCAAATTTCCAAAAATATTGCGAAAAACAACAATCTTCCATTATAGAGTGAATGTTTGAGGTGTATAGAAGGCATTTATTTCATTTATAGAAATTTTAATTTTTCACATTTTTCCATGGAAAGTTCCAATACCCCCCGTTTGGGTTCTTGGTGAAAATCTCACTCGACACGAATCAAACAAAAATGTTTCCATGGTGTGTATTGTTGTTCATTTTCATCAATTAAACAAAATAAAACCCAGAATAAATCATTAAAGACAAGAAATGAGCATAAAAGATGCCTCAGCGCAAGTGTTAATGTTAGTAAAAGAGCCCTAATTTCCAAAAATATTGCGAAAAAAACCAATCTTCCATTATAGAGTGAATGTTTGAGGTGTATAGATGGCATTTATTTCATTTTTAGAAATTTTAATTTTCACATTTTTCCATGAAAAGTGCCAATACCCCCCCCTTTGGGTTCTAGGTGAAAATCTCACTCGACACGAAACAAACAAAAAAGTTTCCATGGTGTGTAATGTTGTTCATTTTCATCAAATAAACAAAATAAAACCCAGAATAAATCATTAAAGACAAGAAATGAGCATAAAAGATGCCTCAGCGCAAGTGTTAATGTTAGTAAAAGAGCCCACATTTCTAAAAATATTGCGAAAAACAACAATCTTCCATTATAGAGTGAATGTTTGAGGTGTATAGAAGGCATTTATTTCATTTTCAGAAATTTTAATTTTCACATTTTTCAATGAAAAGTGCCAATACCCCCCCTTTGGGTTCTAGGTGAAAATCTCATTCGACACGAATCAAACAAAAATGTTTCCATGGTGTGTATTGTTGTTCATTTTCATCAAATAAACAAAATAAAACCCAGAATAAATCATTAAAGACAAGAAATGAGCATAAAAGATGCCTCAGCGCAAGTGTTAATGTTAGTAAAAGAGCCCAAATTTCCAAAAATATTGCGAAAAACAACAATCTTCCATTATAGAGTGAATGTTTGAGGTGTATAGAAGGCATTTATTTCATTTATAGAAATTTTAATTTTTCACATTTTTCCATGGAAAGTTCCAATACCCCCCCCCGTTTGGGTTCTTGGTGAAAATCTCACTCGACACGAATCAAACAAAAATGTTTCCATGGTGTGTATTGTTGTTCATTTTCATCAATTAAACAAAATAAAACCCAGAATAAATCATTAAAGACAAGAAATGAGCATAAAAGATGCCTCAGCGCAAGTGTTAATGTTAGTAAAAGAGCCCAAATTTCCAAAAATATTGCGAAAAAAACCAATCTTCCATTATAGAGTGAATGTTTGAGGTGTATAGAAGGCATTTATTTCATTTTTAGAAATTTTAATTTTCACATTTTTCCATGAAAAGTGCCAATACCCCCCCTTTGGGTTCTAGGTGAAAATCTCACTCGACACGAAACAAACAAAAATGTTTCCATGGTGTGTAATGTTGTTCATTTTCATCAAATAAACAAAATAAAACCCAGAATAAATCATTAAAGACAAGAAATGAGCATAAAAGATGCCTCAGCGCAAGTGTTAATGTTAGTAAAAGAGCCCACATTTCTAAAAATATTGCGAAAAACAACAATCTTCCATTATAGAGTGAATGTTTGAGGTGTATAGAAGGCATTTATTTCATTTTCAGAAATTTTAATTTTCACATTTTTCAATGAAAAGTGCCAATACCCCCCCTTTGGGATCTAGGTGAAAATCTCATTCGACAAGAATCAAACAAAAATGTTTCCATGGTGTGTATTGTTGTTCATTTTCATCAAATAAACAAAATAAAACCCAGAATAAATCATTAAAGACAAGAAATGAGCATAAAAGTTGCCTCAGCGCAAGTGTTAATGTTAGTAAAAGAGCCCAAATTTCCAAAAATACTGCGAAAAACAACAATCTTCTATTATAGAGTGAATGTTTGAGTTGTATAGAAGGCATTTATTTCCTTTTTAGAAATTTTAATTTTCACATTTTTCCATGAAAAGTGCCAATACCCCCTTTGGGTTCTAGGTGAAAATCTCACTCGACACAAATCAAACAAAAATGTTTCCATGGTGTGTATTGTTGTGTATTTTCATCAAATAAACAAAATAAAACCCAGAATAAATCATTAAAGACAAGAAATGAGCATAAAAGATGCCTCAGCGCAAGTGTTAATGTTAGTAAAAGAGCCCAAATTTCCAAAAATATTGCGAAAAACAACAATCTTCCATTATAGAGTGAATGTTTGAGGTGTATAGAAGGCATTTATTTCATTTATAGAAATTTTAATTTTTCACATTTTTCCATGGAAAGTTCCAATACCCCCCGTTTGGGTTCTTGGTGAAAATCTCACTCGACACGAATCAAACAAAAATGTTTCCATGGTGTGTATTGTTGTTCATTTTCATCAATTAAACAAAATAAAACCCAGAATAAATCATTAAAGACAAGAAATGAGCATAAAAGATGCCTCAGCGCAAGTGTTAATGTTAGTAAAAGAGCCCAAATTTCCAAAAATATTGCGAAAAAAACCAATCTTCCATTATAGAGTGAATGTTTGAGGTGTATAGAAGGCATTTATTTCATTTTTAGAAATTTTAATTTTCACATTTTTCCATGAAAAGTGCCAATACCCCCCTTTTGGGTTCTAGGTGAAAATCTCACTCGACACGAAACAAACAAAAATGTTTCCATGGTGTGTAATGTTGTTCATTTTCATCAAATAAACAAAATAAAATCCAGAATAAATCATTAAAGACAAGAAATGAGCATAAAAGATGCCTCAGCGCAAGTGTTAATGTTAGTAAAAGAGCCCACATTTCTAAAAATATTGCGAAAAACAACAATCTTCCATTATAGAGTGAATGTTTGAGGTGTATAGAAGGCATTTATTTCATTTTCAGAAATTTTAATTTTCACATTTTTCAATGAAAAGTGCCAATACCCCCCCTTTGGGTTCTAGGTGAAAATCTCATTCGACACGAATCAAACAAAAATGTTTCCATGGTGTGTATTGTTGTTCATTTTCATCAAATAAACAAAATAAAACACAGAATAAATCATTAAAGACAAGAAATGAGCATAAAAGATGCCTCAGCGCAAGTGTTAATGTTAGTAAAAGAGCCCAAATTTCCAAAAATACTGCGAAAAACAACAATCTTCTATTATAGAGTGAATGTTTGAGTTGTATAGAAGGCATTTATTTCCTTTTTAGAAATTTTAATTTTCACATTTTTCCATGAAAAGTGCCAATACCCCCCCTTTGGGTTCTAGGTGAAAATCTCACTCGACACGAAACAAACAAAAAGGTTTCCATGGTGTGTAATGTTGTTCATTTTCATCAAATAAACAAAATAAAACCCAGAATAAATCATTAAAGACAAGAAATGAGCATAAAAGATGCCTAAGCGCAAGTGTTAATGTTAGTAAAAGAGCCCAAATTTCCAAAAATATTGCGAAAAACAACAATCTTCCATTATAGAGTGAATGTTTGAGGTGTATAGAAGGCAATTATTTCATTTTTAGAAATTTTAATTTTTCACATTTTTCCATGAAAAGTGCCAATACCCCCTTTGGGTTCTAGGTGAAAATCTCACTCGACACGAATCAAACAAAAATGTTTCCATGGTGTGTATTGTTGTTCATTTTCATCAAATAAACAAAATAAAACCCGGAATAAATCATTAGAGACAAGAAATGAGCATAAAAGATGCCTCAGCGCAAGTGTTAATGTTAGTAAAAGAGCCCAAATTTCCAAAAATATTGCGAAAAACAACAATCTTCCATTATAGAGTGAATGTTTGAGGTGTATAGAAGGCATTTATTTCATTTTTAGAAATTTTAATTTTTCACATTTTTCCATGAAAAGTGCCAATACCCCCTTTGGGTTCTAGGTGAAAATCTCACTCGACACAAATCTAACAAAATGTTTCCATGGTGTGTATTGTTGTTCATTTTCATCAAATAAACAAAATAAAACCCAGAATAAATCATTAAAGACAAGAAATGAGCATAAAATATGCCTCAGCGCAAGTGTTAATGTTAGTAAAAGAGCCCACATTTCTAAAAATATTGCGAAAAACAACAATCTTCCATTATAGAGTGAATGTTTGAGGTGTATAGAAGGCATTTATTTCATTTTCAGAAATTTTAATTTTCACATTTTTCAATGAAAAGTGCCAATACCCCCCCTTTGGGTTCTAGGTGAAAATCTCATTCGACACGAATCAAACAAAAATGTTTCCATGGTGTGTATTGTTGTTCATTTTCATCAAATAAACAAAATAAAACCCAGAATAAATCATTAAAGACAAGAAATGAGCATAAAAGATGCCTCAGCGCAAGTGTTAATGTTAGTAAAAGAGCCCAAATTTCCAAAAATACTGCGAAAAACAACAATCTTCTATTATAGAGTGAATGTTTGAGTTGTATAGAAGGCATTTATTTCCTTTTTAGAAATTTTAATTTTCACATTTTTCCATGAAAAGTGCCAATACCCCCTTTGGGTTCTAGGTGAAAATCTCACTCGACACAAATCAAACAAAAATGTTTCCATGGTGTGTATTGTTGTGTATTTTCATTAAATAAACAAAATAAAACCCAGAATAAATCATTAAAGACAAGAAATGAGCATAAAAGATGCCTCAGCGCAAGTGTTAATGTTAGTAAAAGAGCCCAAATTTCCAAAAATATTGCGAAAAACAACAATCTTCCATTATAGAGTGAATGTTTGAGGTGTATAGAAGGCATTTATTTCATTTATAGAAATTTTAATTTTTCACATTTTTCCATGGAAAGTTCCAATACCCCCCGTTTGGGTTCTTGGTGAAAATCTCACTCGACACGAATCAAACAAAAATGTTTCCATGGTGTGTATTGTTGTTCATTTTCATCAATTAAACAAAATAAAACCCAGAATAAATCATTAAAGACAAGAAATGAGCATAAAAGATGCCTCAGCGCAAGTGTTAATGTTAGTAAAAGAGCCCAAATTTCCAAAAATATTGCGAAAAAAACCAATCTTCCATTATAGAGTGAATGTTTGAGGTGTATAGAAGGCATTTATTTCATTTTTAGAAATTTTAATTTTCACATTTTTCCATGAAAAGTGCCAATACCCCCCCTTTGGGTTCTAGGTGAAAATCTCACTCGACACGAAACAAACAAAAATGTTTCCATGGTGTGTAATGTTGTTCATTTTCATCAAATAAACAAAATAAAATCCAGAATAAATCATTAAAGACAAGAAATGAGCATAAAAGATGCCTCAGCGCAAGTGTTAATGTTAGTAAAAGAGCCCACATTTCTAAAAATATTGCGAAAAACAACAATCTTCCATTATAGAGTGAATGTTTGAGGTGTATAGAAGGCATTTATTTCATTTTCAGAAATTTTAATTTTCACATTTTTCAATGAAAAGTGCCAATACCCCCCCTTTGGGTTCTAGGTGAAAATCTCATTCGACACGAATCAAACAAAAATGTTTCCATGGTGTGTATTGTTGTTCATTTTCATCAAATAAACAAAATAAAACCCAGAATAAATCATTAAAGACAAGAAATGAGCATAAAAGATGCCTCAGCGCAAGTGTTAATGTTAGTAAAAGAGCCCAAATTTCCAAAAATACTGCGAAAAACAACAATCTTCTATTATAGAGTGAATGTTTGAGTTGTATAGAAGGCATTTATTTCCTTTTTAGAAATTTTAATTTTCACATTTTTCCATGAAAAGTGCCAATACCCCCCCTTTGGGTTCTAGGTGAAAATCTCACTCGACACGAAACAAACAAAAAGGTTTCCATGGTGTGTAATGTTGTTCATTTTCATCAAATAAACAAAATAAAACCCAGAATAAATCATTAAAGACAAGAAATGAGCATAAAAGATGCCTAAGCGCAAGTGTTAATGTTAGTAAAAGAGCCCAAATTTCCAAAAATATTGCGAAAAACAACAATCTTCCATTATAGAGTGAATGTTTGAGGTGTATAGAAGGCAATTATTTCATTTTTAGAAATTTTAATTTTTCACATTTTTCCATGAAAAGTGCCAATACCCCCTTTGGGTTCTAGGTGAAAATCTCACTCGACACGAATCAAACAAAAATGTTTCCATGGTGTGTATTGTTGTTCATTTTCATCAAATAAACAAAATAAAACCCGGAATAAATCATTAGAGACAAAAAATGAGCATAAAAGATGCCTCAGCGCAAGTGTTAATGTTAGTAAAAGAGCCCAAATTTCCAAAAATATTGCGAAAAACAACAATCTTCCATTATAGAGTGAATGTTTGAGGTGTATAGAAGGCATTTATTTCATTTTTAGAAATTTTAATTTTTCACATTTTTCCATGAAAAGTGCCAATACCCCCTTTGGGTTCTAGGTGAAAATCTCACTCGACACAAATCTAACAAAAATGTTTCCATGGTGTGTATTGTTGTGTATTTTCATCAAATAAACAAAATAAAACCCAGAATAAATCATTAAAGACAAGAAATGAGCATAAAAGATGCCTCAGCGCAAGTGTTAATGTTAGTAAAAGAGCCCAAATTTCCAAAAATATTGCGAAAAACAACAATCTTCCATTATAGAGTGAATGTTTGAGGTGTATAGAAGGCATTTATTTCATTTATAGAAATTTTAATTTTTCACATTTTTCCATGGAAAGTTCCAATACCCCCCGTTTGGGTTCTTGGTGAAAATCTCACTCGACACGAATCAAACAAAAATGTTTCCATGGTGTGTATTGTTGTTCATTTTCATCAATTAAACAAAATAAAACCCAGAATAAATCATTAAAGACAAGAAATGAGCATAAAAGATGCCTCAGCGCAAGTGTTAATGTTAGTAAAAGAGCCCAAATTTCCAAAAATATTGCGAAAAAAACCAATCTTCCATTATAGAGTGAATGTTTGAGGTGTATAGAAGGCATTTATTTCATTTATAGAAATTTTAATTTTTCACATTTTTCCATGGAAAGTTCCAATACCCCCCGTTTGGGTTCTTGGTGAAAATCTCACTCGACACGAATCAAACAAAAATGTTTCAATGGTGTGTATTGTTGTTCATTTTCATCAAATAAACAAAATAAAACCCAGAATAAATCATTAAAGACAAGAAATGAGCATAAAAGATGCCTCAGCGCAAGTGTTAATGTTAGTAAAAGAGCCCAAATTTCCAAAAATATTGCGAAAAACAACAACCTTCTGTTTTAGAGTAAATGTTTGAGGTGTATAGAAGGCATTTATTTCATTTTTAGAAATTTAAATTTTCACATTTTTCCATGAAAAGTGCCAATACCCCCCCTTTGGGTTCTAGGTGAAAATCTCACTCGACACGAAACAAACAAAAATGTTTCCATGGTGTGTAATGTTGTTCATTTTCATCAAATAAACAAAATAAAACCCAGAATAAATCATTAAAGACAAGAAATGAGCATAAAAGATGCCTCAGCGCAAGTGTTAATGTTAGTAAAAGAGCCCAAATTTCCAAAAATATTGCGAAAAAAACCAATCTTCCATTATAGAGTGAATGTTTGAGGTGTATAGAAGGCATTTATTTCATTTTTAGAAATTTAAATTTTCACATTTTTCCATGAAAAGTGCCAATACCCCCCCTTTGGGTTCTAGGTGAAAATCTCACTCGACACGAAACAAACAAAAATGTTTCCATGGTGTGTAATGTTGTTCATTTTCATCAAATAAACAAAATAAAACCCAGAATAAATCATTAAAGACAAGAAATGAGCATAAAAGATGCCTCAGCGCAAGTGTTAATGTTAGTAAAAGAGCCCACATTTCTAAAAATATTGCGAAAAACTACAATCTTCCATTATAGAGTGAATGTTTGAGGTGTATAGAAGGCATTTATTTCATTTTTAGAAATTTTAATTTTCACATTTTTCCATGAAAAGTGCCAATACCCCCCCTTTGGGTTCTAGGTGAAAATCTCACTCGACACGAAACAAACAAAAAGGTTTCCATGGTGTGTAATGTTGTTCATTTTCATCAAATAAACAAAATAAAACCCAGAATAAATCATTAAAGACAAGAAATGAGCATAAAAGATGCCTCAGCGCAAGTGTTAATGTTAGTAAAAGAGCCCAAATTTCCAAAAATATTGCGAAAAACAACAATCTTCCATTATAGAGTGAATGTTTGAGGTGTATAGAAGGCATTTATTTCATTTTCAGAAATTTTAATTTTCACATTTTTCAATGAAAAGTGCCAATACCCCCCCTTTGGGTTCTAGGTGAAAATCTCATTCGACACGAATCAAACAAAAATGTTTCCATGGTGTGTATTGTTGTTCATTTTCATCAAATAAACAAAATAAAACCCGGAATAAATCATTAAAGACAAGAAATGAGCATAAAAGATGCCTCAGCGCAAGTGTTAATGTTAGTAAAAGAGCCCAAATTTCCAAAAATATTGCGAAAAACAACAATCTTCCATTATAGAGTGAATGTTTGAGGTGTATAGAAGGCATTTATTTCATTTATAGAAATTTTAATTTTTCACATTTTTCCATGGAAAGTTCCAATACCCCCCCCCGTTTGGGTTCTTGGTGAAAATCTCACTCGACACGAATCAAACAAAAATGTTTCCATGGTGTGTATTGTTGTTCATTTTCATCAATTAAACAAAATAAAACCCAGAATAAATCATTAAAGACAAGAAATGAGCATAAAAGATGCCTCATCGCAAGTGTTAATGTTAGTAAAAGAGCCCAAATTTCCAAAAATATTGCGAAAAAAACCAATCTTCCATTATAGAGTGAATGTTTAGGTGTATAGAAGGCATTTATTTCATTTTTAGAAATTTTAATTTCCACATTTTTCCATGAAAAGTGCCAATACCCCCCCTTTGGGTTCTAGGTGAAAATCTCACTCGACACGAAACAAACAAAAATGTTTCCATGGTGTGTAATGTTGTTCATTTTCATCAAATAAACAAAATAAAACCCAGAATAAATCATTAAAGACAAGAAATGAGCATAAAAGATGCCTCAGCGCAAGTGTTAATGTTAGTAAAAGAGCCCACATTTCTAAAAATATTGCGAAAAACAACAATCTTCCATTATAGAGTGAATGTTTGAGGTGTATAGAAGGCATTTATTTCATTTTCAGAAATTTTAATTTTCACATTTTTCAATGAAAAGTGCCAATACCCCCCCTTTGGGTTCTAGGTGAAAATCTCATTCGACACGAATCAAACAAAAATGTTTCAATGGTGTGTATTGTTGTTCATTTTCATCAAATAAACAAAATAAAACCCAGAATAAATCATTAAAGACAAGAAATGAGCATAAAAGATGCCTCAGCGCAAGTGTTAATGTTAGTAAAAGAGCCCAAATTTCCAAAAATACTGCGAAAAACAACAATCTTCTATTATAGAGTGAATGTTTGAGTTGTATAGAAGGCATTTATTTCCTTTTTAGAAATTTTAATTTTCACATTTTTCCATGAAAAGTGCCAAAACCCCCTTTGGGTTCTAGGTGAAAATCTCACTCGACACAAATCAAACAAAAATGTTTCCATGGTGTGTATTGTTGTGTATTTTCATCAAATAAACAAAATAAAACCCAGAATAAATCATTAAAGACAAGAAATGAGCATAAAAGATGCCTCAGCGCAAGTGTTAATGTTAGTAAAAGAGCCCAAATTTCCAAAAATATTGCGAAAAACAACAATCTTCCATTATAGAGTGAATGTTTGAGGTGTATAGAAGGCATTTATTTCATTTATAGAAATTTTAATTTTTCACATTTTTCCATGGAAAGTTCCAATACCCCCCGTTTGGGTTCTTGGTGAAAATCTCACTCGACACGAATCAAACAAAAATGTTTCCATGGTGTGTATTGTTGTTCATTTTCATCAATTAAACAAAATAAAACCCAGAATAAATCATTAAAGACAAGAAATGAGCATAAAAGATGCCTCAGCGCAAGTGTTAATGTTAGTAAAAGAGCCCAAATTTCCAAAAATATTGCGAAAAAAACCAATCTTCCATTATAGAGTGAATGTTTGAGGTGTATAGAAGGCATTTATTTCATTTTTAGAAATTTTAATTTTCACATTTTTCCATGAAAAGTGCCAATACCCCCCCTTTGGGTTCTAGGTGAAAATCTCACTCGACACGAAACAAACAAAAATGTTTCCATGGTGTGTAATGTTGTTCATTTTCATCAAATAAACAAAATAAAACCCAGAATAAATCATTAAAGACAAGAAATGAGCATAAAAGATGCCTCAGCGCAAGTGTTAATGTTAGTAAAAGAGCCCACATTTCTAAAAATATTGCGAAAAACAACAATCTTCCATTATAGAGTGAATGTTTGAGGTGTATAGAAGGCATTTATTTCATTTTCAGAAATTTTAATTTTCACATTTTTCAATGAAAAGTGCCAATACCCCCCCTTTGGGTTCTAGGTGAAAATCTCATTCGACACGAATCAAACAAAAATGTTTCCATGGTGTGTATTGTTGTTCATTTTCATCAAATAAACAAAATAAAACCCAGAATAAATCATTAAAGACAAGAAATGAGCATAAAAGATGCCTCAGCGCAAGTGTTAATGTTAGTAAAAGAGCCCAAATTTCCAAAAATACTGCGAAAAACAACAATCTTCTATTATAGAGTGAATGTTTGAGTTGTATAGAAGGCAATTATTTCATTTTTAGAAATTTTAATTTTTCACATTTTTCCATGAAAAGTGCCAATACCCCCTTTGGGTTCTAGGTGAAAATCTCACTCGACACGAATCAAACAAAAATGTTTCCATGGTGTGTATTGTTGTTCATTTTCATCAAATAAACAAAATAAAACCCGGAATAAATCATTAGAGACAAGAAATGAGCATAAAAGATGCCTCAGCGCAAGTGTTAATGTTAGTAAAAGAGCCCAAATTTCCAAAAATATTGCGAAAAACAACAATCTTCCATTATAGAGTGAATGTTTGAGGTGTATAGAAGGCATTTATTTCATTTTTAGAAATTTTAATTTTTCACATTTTTCCATGAAAAGTGCCAATACCCCCTTTGGGTTCTAGGTGAAAATCTCACTCGACACAAATCTAACAAAAATGTTTCCATGGTGTGTATTGTTGTGTATTTTCATCAAATAAACAAAATAAAACCCAGAATAAATCATTAAAGACAAGAAATGAGCATAAAAGATGCCTCAGCGCAAGTGTTAATGTTAGTAAAAGAGCCCAAATTTCCAAAAATATTGCGAAAAACAACAATCTTCCATTATAGAGTGAATGTTTGAGGTGTATAGAAGGCATTTATTTCATTTATAGAAATTTTAATTTTTCACATTTTTCCATGGAAAGTTCCAATACCCCCCGTTTGGGTTCTTGGTGAAAATCTCACTCGACACGAATCAAACAAAAATGTTTCCATGGTGTGTATTGTTGTTCATTTTCATCAAATAAACAAAATAAAACCCAGAATAAATCATTAAAGACAAGAAAAGAGCATAAAAGATGCCTCAGCGCAAGTGTTAATGTTATTAAAAGAGCCAAAATTTCCAAAAATATTGCGAAAAACAACAATCTTCCATTATAGAGTGAATGTTTGAGGTGTATAGAAGGCATTTATTTCATTTATAGAAATTTTAATTTTTCACATTTTTCCATGGAAAGTTCCAATACCCCCCGTTTGGGTTCTAGGTGAAAATCTCACTCGACACGAATCAAACAAAAATGTTTCCATGGTGTGTATTGTTGTTCATTTTCATAAATTAAACAAAATAAAACCCCGAATAAATCATTAAAGACAAGAAATGAGCATAAAAGATGCCTCAGCGCAAGTGTTAATGTTAGTAAAAGAGCCCAAATTTCCAAAAATATTGGGAAAAAAACCAATCTTCCATTATAGAGTGAATGTTTGAGGTGTATAGAAGGCATTTATTTCATTTTTAGAAATTTTAATTTTCACATTTTTCCATGAAAAGTGCCAATACCCCCCCTTTGGGTTCTAGGTGAAAATCTCACTCGACACGAAACAAACAAAAATGTTTCCATGGTGTGTAATGTTGTTCATTTTCATCAAATAAACAAAATAAAACCCAGAATAAATCATTAAAGACAAGAAATGAGCATAAAAGATGCCTCAGCGCAAGTGTTAATGTTAGTAAAAGAGCCCACATTTCTAAAAATATTGCGAAAAACAACAATCTTCCATTATAGAGTGAATGTTTGAGGTGTATAGAAGGCATTTATTTCACTTTTAGAAATTTTAATTTTCACATTTTTCCATGAAAAGTTCCAATACCCCCCCTTTGGATTCTAGGTGAAAATCTCACTCGACACGAATCAAACAAAAATGTTTCCATGGTGTGTATTGTTGTTCATTTTCATCAAATAAACAAAATAAAACCCAGAATAAATCATTAAAGACAAGAAATGAGCATAAAAGATGCCTCAGCGCAAGTGTTAATGTTAGTAAAAGAGCCCAAATTTCCAAAAATACTGCGAAAAACAACAATCTTCTATTATAGAGTGAATGTTTGAGTTGTATAGAAGGCATTTATTTCCTTTTTAGAAATTTTAATTTTCACATTTTTCCATGAAAAGTGCCAATACCCCCCCTTTGGGTTCTAGGTGAAAATCTCACTCGACACGAAACAAACAAAAAGGTTTCCATGGTGTGTAATGTTGTTCATTTTCATCAAATAAACAAAATAAAACCCAGAATAAATCATTAAAGACAAGAAATGAGCATAAAAGATGCCTCAGCGCAAGTGTTAATGTTAGTAAAAGAGCCCAAATTTCCAAAAATATTGCGAAAAACAACAATCTTCCATTATAGAGTGAATGTTTGAGGTGTATAGAAGGCAATTATTTAATTTTTAGAAATTTTAATTTTTCACATTTTTCCATGAAAAGTGCCAATACCCCCTTTGGGTTCTAGGTGAAAATCTCACTCGACACGAATCAAACAAAAATGTTTCCATGGTGTGTATTGTAGTTCATTTTTATCAAATAAACAAAATAAAACCCGGAATAAATCATTAAAGACAAGAAATGAGCATAAAAGATGCCTCAGCGCAAGTGTTAATGTTAGTAAAAGAGCCCAAATTTCCAAAAATATTGCGAAAAACAACAATCTTCCATTATAGAGTGAATGTTTGAGGTGTATAGAAGGCATTTATTTCATTTTTAGAAATTTTAATTTTCACATTTTTCCATGAAAAGTGCCAATACCCCCCCTTTGGGTTCTAGGTGAAAATCTCACTCGACACGAATCAAACAAAAATGTTTCCATGGTGTGTATTGTTGTTCATTTTCATCAAATAAAAAAAATAAAACCCAGAATAAATCATTAAAGACAAGAAATGAGCATAAAAGACGCCTCAGCGCAAGTGTTAATGTTAGTAAAAGAGCCCAAATTTCCAAAAATATTGCGAAAAACAACAATCTTCCATTATAGAGTGAATGTTTGAGGTGTATAGAAGGCATTTATTTCATTTTTAGAAATTTTAATTTTCACATTTTTCCATGAAAAGTGCCAATACCCCCCCTTTGGGTTCTAGGTGAAAATCTCACTCGACACGAATCAAACAAAAATGTTTCCATGGTGTGTAATGTTGTTCATTTTCATCAAATAAACAAAATAAAACCCAGAATAAATCATTAAAGACAAGAAATGAGCATAAAAGATGCCTCAGCGCAAGTGTTAATGTTAGTAAAAGAGCCCAAATTTCCAAAAATATTGCGAAAAACAACAATCTTCCATTATAGAGTGAATGTTTGAGGTGTATAGAAGGCATTTATTTCATTTTTAGGAAATTTTAATTTTTCACATTTTTCCATGAAAAGTGCCAATACCCCCTTTGGGTTCTAGGTGAAAATCTCACTCGACACAAATCAAACAAAAATGTTTCCATGGTGTGTATTGTTGTTCATTTTCATCAAATAAACAAAATAAAACCCAGAATAAATCATTAAAGACAAGAAATGAGCATAAAAGATGCCTCAGCGCAAGTGTTAATGTTAGTAAAAGAGCCCACATTTCTAAAAATATTGCGAAAAACAACAATTTTCCATTATAGGGTGAATGTTTGAGGTGTATAGAAGGCATTTATTTCACTTTTAGAAATTTTAATTTTCACATTTTTCCATGAAAAGTTCCAATACCCCCACTTTGGGTTCTAGGTTAAAATCTCACTCGAACGAATCAAACAAAAATGTTTCCATGGTGTGTATTGTTGTTCATTTTCATCAAATAAACAAAATAAAACCCAGAATAAATCATTAAAGACAAGAAATGAGCATAAAAGATGCCTCAGCGCAAGTGTTAATGTTAGTAAAAGAGCCCAAATTTCCAAAAATATTGCGAAAAACAACAATCTTCCATTATAGAGTGAATGTTTGAGGTGTATAGAAGGCATTTATTTCATTTTTAGAAATTTTAATTTTCACATTTTTCCATGAATAGTGCCAATACCCCCCCTTTGGGTTCTAGGTGAAAATCTCACTCGACACGAATCAAACAAAAATGTTTCCATGGTGTGTATTGTTGTTTATTTTCATCAAATAAACAAAATAAAACCCCGAATAAATCATTAAAGACAAGAAATGAGCATAAAAGATGCCTCAGCGCAAGTGTTAATGTTAGTAAAAGAGCCCAAATTTCCAAAAATATTGGGAAAAAAACCAATCTTCCATTATAGAGTGAATGTTTGAGGTGTATAGAAGGCATTTATTTCATTTTTAGAAATTTTAATTTTCACATTTTTCCATGAAAAGTGCCAATACCCCCCCTTTGGGTTCTAGGTGAAAATCTCACTCGACACGAAACAAACAAAAATGTTTCCATGGTGTGTAATGTTGTTCATTTTCATCAAATAAACAAAATAAAACCCAGAATAAATCATTAAAGACAAGAAATGAGCATAAAAGATGCCTCAGCGCAAGTGTTAATGTTAGTAAAAGAGCCCACATTTCTAAAAATATTGCGAAAAACAACAATCTTCCATTATAGAGTGAATGTTTGAGGTGTATAGAAGGCATTTATTTCACTTTTAGAAATTTTAATTTTCACATTTTTCCATGAAAAGTTCCAATACCCCCCCTTTGGGTTCTAGGTGAAAATCTCACTCGACACGAATCAAACAAAAATGTTTCCATGGTGTGTATTGTTGTTCATTTTCATCAAATAAACAAAATAAAACCCAGAATAAATCATTAAAGACAAGAAATGAGCATAAAAGATGCCTCAGCGCAAGTGTTAATGTTAGTAAAAGAGCCCAAATTTCCAAAAATACTGCGAAAAACAACAATCTTCTATTATAGAGTGAATGTTTGAGTTGTATAGAAGGCATTTATTTCCTTTTTAGAAATTTTAATTTTCACATTTTTCCATGAAAAGTGCCAATACCCCCCCTTTGGGTTCTAGGTGAAAATCTCACTCGACACGAAACAAACAAAAAGGTTTCCATGGTGTGTAATGTTGTTCATTTTCATCAAATAAACAAAATAAAACCCAGAATAAATCATTAAAGACAAGAAATGAGCATAAAAGATGCCTCAGCGCAAGTGTTAATGTTAGTAAAAGAGCCCAAATTTCCAAAAATATTGCGAAAAACAACAATCTTCCATTATAGAGTGAATGTTTGAGGTGTATAGAAGGCAATTATTTAATTTTTAGAAATTTTAATTTTTCACATTTTTCCATGAAAAGTGCCAATACCCCCTTTGGGTTCTAGGTGAAAATCTCACTCGACACGAATCAAACAAAAATGTTTCCATGGTGTGTATTGTAGTTCATTTTCATCAAATAAACAAAATAAAACCCGGAATAAATCATTAAAGACAAGAAATGAGCATAAAAGATGCCTCAGCGCAAGTGTTAATGTTAGTAAAAGAGCCCAAATTTCCAAAAATATTGCGAAAAACAACAATCTTCCATTATAGAGTGAATGTTTGAGGTGTATAGAAGGCATTTATTTCATTTTTAGAAATTTTAATTTTCACATTTTTCCATGAAAAGTGCCAATACCCCCCCTTTGGGTTCTAGGTGAAAATCTCACTCGACACGAATCAAACAAAAATGTTTCCATGGTGTGTATTGTTGTTCATTTTCATCAAATAAACAAAATAAAACCCAGAATAAATCATTAAAGACAAGAAATGAGCATAAAAGACGCCTCAGCGCAAGTGTTAATGTTAGTAAAAGAGCCCAAATTTCCAAAAATATTGCGAAAAACAACAATCTTCCATTATAGAGTGAATGTTTGAGGTGTATAGAAGGCATTTATTTCATTTTTAGGAAATTTTAATTTTTCACATTTTTCCATGAAAAGTGCCAATACCCCCTTTGGGTTCTAGGTGAAAATCTCACTCGACACAAATCAAACAAAAATGTTTCCATGGTGTGTATTGTTGTTCATTTTCATCAAATAAACAAAATAAAACCCAGAATAAATCATTAAAGACAAGAAATGAGCATAAAAGATGCCTCAGCGCAAGTGTTAATGTTAGTAAAAGAGCCCACATTTCTAAAAATATTGCGAAAAACAACAATCTTCCATTATAGGGTGAATGTTTGAGGTGTATAGAAGGCATTTATTTCACTTTTAGAAATTTTAATTTTCACATTTTTCCATGAAAAGTTCCAATACCCCCCCTTTGGGTTCTAGGTTAAAATCTCACTCGAACGAATCAAACAAAAATGTTTCCATGGTGTGTATTGTTGTTCATTTTCATCAAATAAACAAAATAAAACCCAGAATAAATCATTAAAGACAAGAAATGAGCATAAAAGATGCCTCAGCGCAAGTGTTAATGTTAGTAAAAGAGCCCAAATTTCCAAAAATATTGCGAAAAACAACAATCTTCCATTATAGAGTGAATGTTTGAGGTGTATAGAAGGCATTTATTTCATTTTTAGAAATTTTAATTTTTCACATTTTTCCATGGAAAGTTCCAATACCCCCCCTTTGGGTTCTCGGTGAAAATCTCACTCGACACGAATAAAACAAAAATGTTTCCATGGTGTGTATTGTTGTTCATTTTCATCAAATAAACAAAATAAAACCCAGAATAAATCATTAAAGACAAGAAATGAGCATAAAAGATGCCTCAGCGCAAGTGTTAATGTTAGTAAAAGAGCCCAAATTTCCAAAAATATTACGAAAAACAGCAATCTTCCATTATAGAGTGAATGTTTGAGGTGTATAAAAGGCATTTATTTCATTTTTAGAAATTTTAATTTTCACATTTTTCCATGAAAAGTGCCAATACCCCCCCTTTGGGTTCTAGGTGAAAATCTCACTCGACACGAATCAAACAAAAATGTTTCCATGGTGTGTAATGTTGTTCATTTTCATGAAATAAACAAAATAAAACCCAGAATAAATCATTAAATACAAGAAATGAGCATAAAAGATGCCTCAGCGCAAGTGTTAATGTTAGTAAAAGAGCCCAAATTTCCAAAAATATTGCGAAAAACAACAATCTTCCATTATAGAGTGAATGTCTGAGGTGTATAGAAGGCATTTATTTCATTTTTAGAAATTTTAATTTTCACATTTTTCCATGAATAGTGCCAATACCCCCCCTTTGGGTTCTAGGTGAAAATCTCACTCGACACGAATCAAACAAAAATGTTTCCATGGTGTGTATTGTTGTTTATTTTCATCAAATAAACAAAATAAAACCCAGAATAAATCATTAAAGACAAGAAATGAGCATAAAAGATGCCTCAGCGCAAGTGTTAATGTTAGTAAAAGAGCCCAAATTTCCAAAAATATTGCGAAAAACAACAATCTTCCATTATAGAGTGAATGTTTGAGGTGTATAGAAGGCATTTATTTCATTTTTAGAAATTTTAATTTTTCACATTTTTCCATTAAAAGTGCCAATACCCCCCCCTTTGGGTCCTAGATGAAAATCTCACTCAACACGAATCAAACAAAAATGTTTCCATGGTGTGTATTGTTGTTCATTTTCATCAATTAAACAAAATAAAACCCAGAATAAAACATTAAAGACAAGAAATGAGCATAAAAGATGCCTCAGCGCGAGTGTTAATGTTAGTAAAAGAGCCCAAATTTCCAAAAATATTGCGAAAAACAACAATCTTCCATTATAGAGTGAATGTTTGAGGTGTATAGAAGGCATTTATTTCATTTTTAGAAATTTTAATTTTTCACATTTTTCCATTAAAAGTGCCAATACCCCCCCCTTTGGGTTCTAGGTGATAATCTCACTCAACACGAATCAAACAAAAATGTTTCCATGGTGTGTATTGTTGTTCATTTTCATCAATTAAACAAAATAAAACCCAGAATAAATCATTAAAGACAAGAAATGAGCATAAAAGATGCCTCAGCGCAAGTGTTAATGTTAGTAAAAGAGCCCAAATTTCCAAAAATATTGCGAAAAACAACAATCTTCCATTATAGAGTGAATGTTTGAGGTGTATAGAAGGCATTTATTTCATTTTTAGAAATTTTAATTTTTCACATTTTTCTATGGAAAGTTCCAATACCCCCCCTTTGGGTTCTAATGAAAATCTCACTCGACACGAATCAAACAAAAATGTTTCCATGGTGTGTATTGTTGTTCATTTTCATCAAATAAACAAAATAAAACCCAGAATAAATCATTAAAGACAAGAAATGAGCATAAAAGATGCCTCAGCGCAAGTGTTAATGTTATTAAAAGAGCCCAAATTTCCAAAAATATTGCGAAAAACAACAATCTTCCATTATAGAGTGAATGTTTGAGGTGTATAGAAGGCATTTATTTCATTTATAGAAATTTTAATTTTTCACATTTTTCCATAAAAAGTTCCAATACCCCCCCCTTTGGGTTCTAGGTGAAAATCTCACTCGACACGAATCAAACAAAAATGTTTCCATGGTGTGTATTGTTGTTCATTTTCATCAAATAAACAAAATAAAACCCAGAATAAATCATTAAAGACAAGAAATGAGCATAAAAGATGCCTCAGCGCAAGTGGTAATGTTAGTAAAAGAGCCCAAATTTCCAAAAATATTGCGAAAACAACAATCTTCCATTATAGAGTAAATGTTTGAGGTGTATAGAAGGCATTTATTTCATTTTTAGAAATTTTAATTTTTCCATTTTTCCATGAAAAGTGCCAATACCCCCCCTTTGGGTTCTAGGTGAAAATCTTACTCGACACGAATCAAACAAAAATGTTTCCATGGTGTGTATTGTTGTTTATTTTCATCAAATAAACAAAATAAACCCAGAATAAATCATTAAAGACAAGAAATGAGCATAAAAGATGCCTCAGCGCAAGTGTTAATGTTAGTAAAAGAGCCCAAATTTCCAAAAATATTGCGAAAAACAACAATCTTCCATTATAGAGTGAATGTTTGAGGTGTATAGAAGGCATTTATTTCATTTTTAGAAATTTTAATTTTCACATTTTTCCATGAAAAGTTCCAATACCCCCATTTTGGGTTCTAGGTGAAAATCTCACTCGACACGAATCAAACAAAAATGTTTCCATGGTGTGTATTGTTGTTCATTTTCATCAAATAAACAAAATAAAACCCAGAATAAATCATTAAAGACAAGAAATGAGCATAAGAGATGCCTCAGCGCAAGTGTTAATGTTAGTTAAAGAGCCCAAATTTCCAAAAATATTGCAAAAAACAACAATCTTCCATTATAGAGTGAATGTTTGAGGTGTATAGAAGGCATTTATTTCATTTATAGAAATTTTAATTTTTCACATTTTTCCATGGAAAGTTCCAATACCCCCCCTTTGGGTTCTAGGTGAAAATCTCACTCGACACGTCTCAAACAAAAATGTTTCCATGGTGTGTATTGTTGTTCATTTTCATCAAATAAACAAAATAAAACCCAGAATAAATCATTAAAGACAAGAAATCAGCATAAAAGATGCCTCAGCGCAAGTGTTAATGTTAGTAAAAGAGCCCAAATTTCCAAAAATATTGCGAAAAACAGCAATCTTCCATTATAGAGTGAATGTTTGAGGTGTATAGAAGGCATTTATTTCATTTTTAGAAATTTTAATTTTCACATTTTTCCATGAAATGTGCCAATACCCCCCCCCTTTGGGTTCGAGGTTAATATCTCACTCGAAACAAATAAAACAAAAATGTTTTCATGGTGTGTATTGTTGTTCATTTTCATCAAATAAACAAAATAAAACCCAGAATAAATCATTAAAGACAAGAAATGAGCATAAAAGATGCCTCAGCGCAAGTGTTAATGTTAGTAAAAGAGCCCAAATTTCCAAAAATATTGCGAAAAAAAAACAATCTTCCATAATATAGTGAATGTTTGAGGTGTATAGAAGGTATTTATTTCATTTTTAGAAATTTTAATTTTTCACATTTTTCCATGAAAAGGGCCAAAACCCTTTGGGTTCTAGGTGAAAATCTCACTCGACACGAATCAAACAAAAATGTTTCCATGGTGTGTATTGTTGTTCATTTTCATCAAATAAACAAAATAAAACCCAGAATAAATCATTAAAGACAAGAAATGAGCATAAAAGATGCCTCAGCGCAAGTGTTAATGTTAGTAAAAGAGCCCAAATTTCCAAAAATATTGCGAAAAACAACAATCTTCCATTATAGAGTGAATGTTTGAGGTGTATAGAAGGCATTTATTTCATTTTTAGAAATTTTAATTTTTCACATTTTTCCATGGAAAGTTCCAATACCCCCCCTTTGGGTTCTAGGTGAAAATCTCACTCGACACGAATCAAACAAAAATGTTTCCATGGTGTGTATTGTTGTTCATTTTCATCAATTAAACAAAATAAAACCCAGAATAAATCATTAAAGACAAGAAATGAGCATAAGAGATGCCTCAGCGCAAGTGTTAATGTTAGTAAAAGAGCCCAAATTTCCAAAAATATTGCAAAAAACAACAATCTTCCATTATAGAGTGAATGTTTGAGGTGTATAGAAGGCATTTATTTCATTTTTAGAAATTTTAATTTTCACATTTTTCCATGAATAGTGCCAATACCCCCCCTTTGGGTTCTAGGTGAAAATCTCACTCGACACGAATTAAACAAAAATGTTTCCATGGTGTGTATTGTTGTTTATTTTCATCAAATAAACAAAATAAAACCCAGAATAAATCATTAAAGACAAGAAATGAGCATAAAAGATGCCTCAGCGCAAGTGTTAATGTTAGTAAAAGAGCCCAAATTTCCAAAAATATTGCGAAAAACAACAATCTTCCATTATAGAGTGAATGTTTGAGGTGTATAGAAGGCATTTATTTCATTTTTAGAAATTTTAATTTTTCACATTTTTCCATTAAAAGTGCCAATACCCCCCCCTTTGGGTCCTAGATGAAAATCTCACTCAACACGAATCAAACAAAAATGTTTCCATGGTGTGTATTGTTGTTCATTTTCATCAATTAAACAAAATAAAACCCAGAATAAATCATTAAAGACAAGAAATGAGCATAAAAGATGCCTCAGCGCGAGTGTTTATGTTAGTAAAAGAGCCCAAATTTCCAAAAATATTGCGAAAAACAACAATCTTCCATTTTAGAGTGAATGTTTGAGGTGTATAGAAGGCATTTATTTCATTTTTAGAAATTTTAATTTTTCACATTTTTCCATTAAAAGTGCCAATACCCCCCCCTTTGGGTTCTAGGTGAAAATCTCACTCGACACGAATCAAACAAAAATGTTTCCATGGTGTGTATTGTTGTTCATTTTCATCAAATAAAAAAAAAAAAACCCAGAATAAATCATTAAAGACAAGAAATGAGCATAAAAGACGCCTCAGCGCAAGTGTTAATGTTAGTAAAAGAGCCCAAATTTCCAAAAATATTGCGAAAAAACAACAATCTTCCATTATAGAGTGAATGTTTGAGGTGTATAGAAGGCATTTATTTCATTTTTAGAAATTTTAATTTTCACATTTTTCCATGAAAAGTGCCAATACCCCCCCTTTGGGTTCTAGGTGAAAATCTCATTCGACACGAATCAAACAAAAATGTTTCCATGGTGTGTAATGTTGTTCATTTTCATCAAATAAACAAAATAAAACCCAGAATAAATCATTAAAGACAAGAAATGAGCATAAAAGATGCCTCAGCGCAAGTGTTAATGTTAGTAAAAGAGCCCAAATTTCCAAAAATATTGCGAAAAACAACAATCTTCCATTATAGAGTGAATGTTTGAGGTGTATAGAAGGCATTTATTTCATTTTTAGGAAATTTTAATTTTTCACATTTTTCCATGAAAAGTGCCAATACCCCCTTTGGGTTCTAGGTGAAAATCTCACTCGACACAAATCAAACAAAAATGTTTCCATGGTGTGTATTGTTGTTCATTTTCATCAAATAAACAAAATAAAACCCAGAATAAATCATTAAAGACAAGAAATGAGCATAAAAGATGCCTCAGCGCAAGTGTTAATGTTAGTAAAAGAGCCCACATTTCTAAAAATATTGCGAAAAACAACAATCTTCCATTATAGGGTGAATGTTTGAGGTGTATAGAAGGCATTTATTTCACTTTTAGAAATTTTAATTTTCACATTTTTCCATGAAAAGTTCCAATACCCCCCCTTTGGGTTCTAGGTTAAAATCTCACTCGAACGAATCAAACAAAAATGTTTCCATGGTGTGTATTGTTGTTCATTTTCATCAAATAAACAAAATAAAACCCAGAATAAATCATTAAAGACAAGAAATGAGCATAAAAGATGCCTCAGCGCAAGTGTTAATGTTAGTAAAAGAGCCCAAATTTCCAAAAATATTGCGAAAAACAACAATCTTCCATTATAGAGTGAATGTTTGAGGTGTATAGAAGGCATTTATTTCATTTTTAGAAATTTTAATTTTTCACATTTTTCCATGGAAAGTTCCAATACCCCCCCTTTGGGTTCTCGGTGAAAATCTCACTCGACACGAATAAAACAAAAATGTTTCCATGGTGTGTATTGTTGTTCATTTTCATCAAATAAACAAAATAAAACCCAGAATAAATCATTAAAGACAAGAAATGAGCATAAAAGATGCCTCAGCGCAAGTGTTAATGTTAGTAAAAGAGCCCAAATTTCCAAAAATATTGCGAAAAACAGCAATCTTCCATTATAGAGTGAATGTTTGAGGTGTATAAAAGGCATTTATTTCATTTTTAGAAATTTTAATTTTCACATTTTTCCATGAAAAGTGCCAATACCCCCCCTTTGGGTTCTAGGTGAAAATCTCACTCGACACGAATCAAACAAAAATGTTTCCATGGTGTGTAATGTTGTTCATTTTCATGAAATAAACAAAATAAAACCCAGAATAAATCATTCAAGACAAGAAATGAGCATAAAAGATGCCTCAGCGCAAGTGTTAATGTTAGTAAAAGAGCCCAAATTTCCAAAAATATTGCGAAAAACAACAATCTTCCATTATAGAGTGAATGTCTGAGCTGTATAGAAGGCATTTATTTCATTTTTAGAAATTTTAATTTTCACATTTTTCCATGAATAGTGCCAATACCCCCCCTTTGGGTTCTAGGTGAAAATCTCACTCGACACGAATCAAACAAAAATGTTTCCATGGTGTGTATTGTTGTTTATTTTCATCAAATAAACAAAATAAAACCCCGAATAAATCATTAAAGACAAGAAATGAGCATAAAAGATGCCTCAGCGCAAGTGTTAATGTTAGTAAAAGAGCCCAAATTTCCAAAAATATTGGGAAAAAAAACCAATCTTCCATTATAGAGTGAATGTTTGAGGTGTATAGAAGGCATTTATTTCATTTTTAGAAATTTTAATTTTCACATTTTTCCATGAAAAGTGCCAATACCCCCCCTTTGGGTTCTAGGTGAAAATCTCACTCGACACGAAACAAACAAAAATGTTTCCATGGTGTGTAATGTTGTTCATTTTCATCAAATAAACAAAATAAAACCCAGAATAAATCATTAAAGACAAGAAATGAGCATAAAAGATGCCTCAGCGCAAGTGTTAATGTTAGTAAAAGAGCCCACATTTCTAAAAATATTGCGAAAAACAACAATCTTCCATTATAGAGTGAATGTTTGAGGTGTATAGAAGGCATTTATTTCACTTTTAGAAATTTTAATTTTCACATTTTTCCATGAAAAGTTCCAATACCCCCCCTTTGGGTTCTAGGTGAAAATCTCACTCGACACGAATCAAACAAAAATGTTTCCATGGTGTGTATTGTTGTTCATTTTCATCAAATAAACAAAATAAAACACAGAATAAATCATTAAAGACAAGAAATGAGCATAAAAGATGCCTCAGCGCAAGTGTTAATGTTAGTAAAAGAGCCCAAATTTCCAAAAATACTGCGAAAAACAACAATCTTCTATTATAGAGTGAATGTTTGAGTTGTATAGAAGGCATTTATTTCCTTTTTAGAAATTTTAATTTTCACATTTTTCCATGAAAAGTGCCAATACCCCCCCTTTGGGTTCTAGGTGAAAATCTCACTCGACACGAAACAAACAAAAAGGTTTCCATGGTGTGTAATGTTGTTCATTTTCATCAAATAAACAAAATAAAACCCAGAATAAATCATTAAAGACAAGAAATGAGCATAAAAGATGCCTCAGCGCAAGTGTTAATGTTAGTAAAAGAGCCCAAATTTCCAAAAATATTGCGAAAAACAACAATCTTCCATTATAGAGTGAATGTTTGAGGTGTATAGAAGGCAATTATTTAATTTTTAGAAATTTTAATTTTTCACATTTTTCCATGAAAAGTGCCAATACCCCCTTTGGGTTCTAGGTGAAAATCTCACTCGACACGAATCAAACAAAAATGTTTCCATGGTGTGTATTGTAGTTCATTTTCATCAAATAAACAAAATAAAACCCGGAATAAATCATTAAAGACAAGAAATGAGCATAAAAGATGCCTCAGCGCAAGTGTTAATGTTAGTAAAAGAGCCCAAATTTCCAAAAATATTGCGAAAAACAACAATCTTCCATTATAGAGTGAATGTTTGAGGTGTATAGAAGGCATTTATTTCATTTTTAGAAATTTTAATTTTCACATTTTTCCATGAAAAGTGCCAATACCCCCCCTTTGGGTTCTAGGTGAAAATCTCACTCGACACGAATCAAACAAAAATGTTTCCATGGTGTGTATTGTTGTTCATTTTCATCAAATAAACAAAATAAAACCCAGAATAAATCATTAAAGACAAGAAATGAGCATAAAAGACGCCTCAGCGCAAGTGTTAATGTTAGTAAAAGAGCCCAAATTTCCAAAAATATTGCGAAAAACAACAATCTTCCATTATAGAGTGAATGTTTGAGGTGTATAGAAGGCATTTATTTTATTTTTAGAAATTTTAATTTTCACATTTTTCCATGAAAAGTGCCAATACCCCCCCTTTGGGTTCTAGGTGAAAATCTCACTCGACACGAATCAAACAAAACTGTTTCCATGGTGTGTAATGTTGTTCATTTTCATCAAATAAACAAAATAAAACCCAGAATAAATCATTAAAGACAAGAAATGAGCATAAAAGATGCCTCAGCGCAAGTGTTAATGTTAGTAAAAGAGCCCAAATTTCCAAAAATATTGCGAAAAACAACAATCTTCCATTATAGAGTGAATGTTTGAGGTGTATAGAAGGCATTTATTTCATTTTTAGGAAATTTTAATTTTTCACATTTTTCCATGAAAAGTGCCAATACCCCCTTTGGGTTCTAGGTGAAAATCTCACTCGACACAAATCAAACAAAAATGTTTCCATGGTGTGTATTGTTGTTCATTTTCATCAAATAAACAAAATAAAACCCAGAATAAATCATTAAAGACAAGAAATGAGCATAAAAGATGCCTCAGCGCAAGTGTTAATGTTAGTAAAAGAGCCCACATTTCTAAAAATATTGCGAAAAACAACAATCTTCCATTATAGGGTGAATGTTTGAGGTGTATAGAAGGCATTTATTTCACTTTTAGAAATTTCAATTTTCACATTTTTCCATGAAAAGTTCCAATACCCCCCCCTTTGGGTTCTAGGTTAAAATCTCACTCGAACGAATCAAACAAAAATGTTTCCATGGTGTGTATTGTTGTTCATTTTCATCAAATAAACAAAATAAAACCCAGAATAAATCATTAAAGACAAGAAATGAGCATAAAAGATGCCTCAGCGCAAGTGTTAATGTTAGTAAAAGAGCCCAAATTTCCAAAAATATTGCGAAAAACAACAATCTTCCATTATAGAGTGAATGTTTGAGGTGTATAGAAGGCATTTATTTCATTTTTAGAAATTTTAATTTTTCACATTTTTCCATGGAAAGTTCCAATACCCCCCCTTTGGGTTCTCGGTGAAAATCTCACTCGACACGAATAAAACAAAAATGTTTCCATGGTGTGTATTGTTGTTCATTTTCATCAAATAAACAAAATAAAACCCAGAATAAATCATTAAAGACAAGAAATGAGCATAAAAGATGCCTCAGCGCAAGTGTTAATGTTAGTAAAAGAGCCCAAATTTCCAAAAATATTACGAAAAACAGCAATCTTCCATTATAGAGTGAATGTTTGAGGTGTATAAAAGGCATTTATTTCATTTTTAGAAATTTTAATTTTCACATTTTTCCATGAAAAGTGCCAATACCCCCCCTTTGGGTTCTAGGTGAAAATCTCACTCGACACGAATCAAACAAAAATGTTTCCATGGTGTGTAATGTTGTTCATTTTCATGAAATAAACAAAATAAAACCCAGAATAAATCATTAAATACAAGAAATGAGCATAAAAGATGCCTCAGCGCAAGTGTTAATGTTAGTAAAAGAGCCCAAATTTCCAAAAATATTGCGAAAAACAACAATCTTCCATTAAAGAGTGAATGTTTGAGGTGTATAGAAGGCATTTATTTCATTTTTAGAAATTTTAATTTTTCACATTTTTCCATGGAAAGTTCCAATACCCCCCCTTTGGGTTCTAATGAAAATCTCACTCGACACGAATCAAACAAAAATGTTTCCATGGTGTGTATTGTTGTTCATTTTCATCAAATAAACAAAATAAAACCCAGAATAAATCATTAAAGACAAGAAATGAGCATAAAAGATGCCTCAGCGCAAGTGTTAATGTTATTAAAAGAGCCCAAATTTCCAAAAATATTGCGAAAAACAACAATCTTCCATTATAGAGTGAATGTTTGAGGTGTATAGAAGGCATTTATTTCATTTATAGAAATTTTAATTTTTCACATTTTTCCATGGAAAGTTCCAATACCCCCCCCTTTGGGTTCTAGGTGAAAATCTCACTCGACACGAATCAAACAAAAATGTTTCCATGGTGTGTATTGTTGTTCATTTTCATCAAATAAACAAAATAAAACCCAGAATAAATCATTAAAGACAAGAAATGAGCATAAAAGATGCCTCAGCGCAAGTGGTAATGTTAGTAAAAGAGCCCAAATTTCCAAAAATATTGCGAAAACAACAATCTTCCATTATAGAGTAAATGTTTGAGGTGTATAGAAGGCATTTATTTCATTTTTAGAAATTTTAATTTTTCCATTTTTCCATGAAAAGTGCCAATACCCCCCCTTTGGGTTCTAGGTGAAAATCTTACTCGACACGAATCAAACAAAAATGTTTCCATGGTGTGTATTGTTGTTTATTTTCATCAAATAAACAAAATAAACCCAGAATAAATCATTAAAGACAAGAAATGAGCATAAAAGATGCCTCAGCGCAAGTGTTAATGTTAGTAAAAGAGCCCAAATTTCCAAAAATATTGCGAAAAACAAAAATCTTCCATTATAGAGTGAATGTTTGAGGTGTATAGAAGGCATTTATTTCATTTTTAGAAATTTTAATTTTTCACATTTTTCCATTAAAAGTTCCAATACCCCCATTTTGGGTTCTAGGTGAAAATCTCACTCGACACGAATCAAACAAAAATGTTTCCATGGTGTGTATTGTTGTTCATTTTCATCAAATAAACAGAATAAAACCCAGAATAAATCATTAAAGACAAGAAATGAGCATAAGAGATGCCTCAGCGCAAGTGTTAATGTTAGTAAAAGAGCCCAAATTTCCAAAAATATTGCAAAAAACAACAATCTTCCATTATAGAGTGAATGTTTGAGGTGTATAGAAGGCATTTATTTCATTTATAGAAATTTTAATTTTTCACATTTTTCCATGGAAAGTTCCAATACCCCCCCTTTGGGTTCTAGGTGAAAATCTCACTCGACACGTCTCAAACAAAAATGTTTCCATGGTGTGTATTGTTGTTCATTTTCATCAAATAAACAAAATAAAACCCAGAATAAATCATTAAAGACAAGAAATGAGCATAAAAGATGCCTCAGCGCAAGTGTTAATGTTAGTAAAAGAGCCCAAATTTCCAAAAATATTGCGAAAAACAGCAATCTTCCATTATAGAGTGAATGTTTGAGGTGTATAGAAGGCATTTATTTCATTTTTAGAAATTTTAATTTTCACATTTTTCCATGAAAAGTGCCAATACCCCCCCCCTTTGGGTTCGAGGTTAATATCTCACTCGAAACAAATAAAACAAAAATGTTTTCATGGTGTGTATTGTTGTTCATTTTCATCAAATAAACAAAATAAAACCCAGAATAAATCATTAAAGACAAGAAATGAGCATAAAAGATGCCTCAGCGCAAGTGTTAATGTTAGTAAAAGAGCCCAAATTTCCAAAAATATTGCGAAAAAAAAACAATCTTCCATAATATAGTGAATGTTTGAGGTGTATAGAAGGTATTTATTTCATTTTTAGAAATTTTAATTTTTCACATTTTTCCATGAAAAGGGCCAAAACCCTTTGGGTTCTAGGTGAAAATCTCACTCGACACGAATCAAACAAAAATGTTTCCATGGTGTGTATTGTTGTTCATTTTCATCAAATAAACAAAATAAAACCCAGAATAAATCATTAAAGACAAGAAATGAGCATAAAAGATGCCTCAGCGCAAGTGTTAATGTTAGTAAAAGAGCCCAAATTTCCAAAAATATTGCGAAAAACAACAATCTTCCATTATAGAGTGAATGTTTGAGGTGTATAGAAGGCATTTATTTCATTTTTAGAAATTTTAATTTTTCACATTTTTCCATGGAAAGTTCCAATACCCCCCCTTTGGGTTCTAGGTGAAAATCTCACTCGACACGAATCAAACAAAAATGTTTCCATGGTGTGTATTGTTGTTCATTTTCATCAATTAAACAAAATAAAACCCAGAATAAATCATTAAAGACAAGAAATGAGCATAAAATATGCCTCAGCGCGAGTGTTAATGTTAGTAAAAGAGCCCAAATTTCCAAAAATATTGCGAAAAACAACAATCTTCCATTATAGAGTGAATGTTTGAGGTGTATAGAAGGCATTTATTTCATTTTTAGAAATTTTAATTTTTCACATTTTTCCATGGAAAGTTCCAATACCCCCCCTTTGGGTTCTAGGTGAAAATCTCACTCGACACGAATCAAACAAAAATGTTTCCATGGTGTGTATTGTTGTTCATTTTCATCAAATAAACAAAATAAAACCCAGAATAAATCATTAAAGACAAGAAATGAGCATAAGAGATGCCTCAGCGCAAGTGTTAATGTTAGTAAAAGAGCCCAAATTTCCAAAAATATTGCAAAAAACAACAATCTTCCATTATAGAGTGAATGTTTGAGGTGTATAGAAGGCATTTATTTCATTTATAGAAATTTTAATTTTTCACATTTTTCCATGGAAAGTTCCAATACCCCCCCTTTGGGTTCTAGGTGAAAATCTCACTCGACACGTCTCAAACAAAAATGTTTCCATGGTGTGTATTGTTGTTCATTTTCATCAAA
The DNA here is from genome assembly GCF_022747635.1 of Hetaerina americana. NCBI lineage: Eukaryota > Metazoa > Arthropoda > Insecta > Odonata > Calopterygidae > Hetaerina > Hetaerina americana. The sequence continues at coordinate 103,684 of NW_027287005.1, read as the reverse complement.
TAAACAAAATAAAACCCAGAATAAATCATTAAAGACAAGAAATGAGCATAAAAGATGCCTCAGCGCAAGTGTTAATGTTAGTAAAAGAGCCCAAATTTCCAAAAATATTGCGAAAAACAGCAATCTTCCATTATAGAGTGAATGTTTGAGGTGTATAGAAGGCATTTATTTCATTTTTAGAAATTTTAATTTTCACATTTTTCCATGAAAAGTGCCAATACCCCCCCCCTTTGGGTTCGAGGTTAATATCTCACTCGAAACAAATAAAACAAAAATGTTTCCATGGTGTGTATTGTTGTTCATTTTCATCAAATAAACAAAATAAAACCCAGAATAAATCATTAAAGACAAGAAATGAGCATAAAAGATGCCTCAGCGCAAGTGTTAATGTTAGTAAAAGAGCCCAAATTTCCAAAAATATTGCGAAAAACAACAATCTTCCATAATAGAGTGAATGTTTGAGGTGTATAGAAGGTATTTATTTCATTTTTAGAAATTTTAATTTTTCACATTTTTCCATGAAAAGGGCCAAAACCCTTTGGGTTCTAGGTGAAAATCTCACTCGACACGAATCAAACAAAAATGTTTCCATGGTGTGTAATGTTGTTCATTTTCATGAAATAAACAAAATAAAACCCAGAATAAATCATTAAAGACAAGAAATGAGCATAAAAGATGCCTCAGCGCAAGTGTTAATGTTAGCAAAAGAGCCCAAATTTCCAAAAAAATTGCGAAAAATAACAACCTTCTGTTTTAGAGTAAATGTTTGAGGTGTGTAGAAGGCATTTATTTCATTTTTAGAAATTTTAATTTTTCACATTTTTCCATGGAAAGTTCCAATACCCCCCTTTGGGTCCTAGGTGAAAATCTCACTTGACACGAATCAAACAAAAATGTTTCCATGGTGTGTATTGTTGTTCATTTTCATCAAATAAACAAAATAAAACCCAGAATTAATCCTGAAAGACAAGAAATGAGCATAAGAGATGCCTCAGCGCAAGTGTTAATGTTAGTAAAAGAGCCCAAATTTCCAAAAATATTGCAAAAAACAACAATCTTCCATTATAGAGTGAATGTTTGAGGTGTATAGAAGGCATTTATTTCATTTATAGAAATTTTAATTTTTCACATTTTTCCATGGAAAGTTCCAATACCCCCCCTTTGGGTTCTAGGTGAAAATCTCACTCGACACGTCTCAAACAAAAATGTTTCCATGGTGTGTATTGTTGTTCATTTTCATCAAATAAACAAAATAAAACCCAGAATAAATCATTAAAGACAAGAAATGAGCATAAAAGATGCCTCAGCGCAAGTGTTAATGTTAGTAAAAGAGCCCAAATTTCCAAAAATATTGCGAAAAACAGCAATCTTCCATTATAGAGTGAATGTTTGAGGTGTATAGAAGGCATTTATTTCATTTTTAGAAATTTTAATTTTCACATTTTTCCATGAAAAGTGCCAATACCCCCCCCCTTTGGGTTCGAGGTTAATATCTCACTCGAAACAAATAAAACAAAAATGTTTCCATGGTGTGTATTGTTGTTCATTTTCATCAAATAAACAAAATAAAACCCAGAATAAATCATTAAAGACAAGAAATGAGCATAAAAGATGCCTCAGCGCAAGTGTTAATGTTAGTAAAAGAGCCCAAATTTCCAAAAATATTGCGAAAAACAACAATCTTCCATAATAGAGTGAATGTTTGAGGTGTATAGAAGGTATTTATTTCATTTTTAGAAATTTTAATTTTTCACATTTTTCCATGAAAAGGGCCAAAACCCTTTGGGTTCTAGGTGAAAATCTCACTCGACACGAATCAAACAAAAATGTTTCCATGGTGTGTAATGTTGTTCATTTTCATGAAATAAACAAAATAAAACCCAGAATAAATCATTAAAGACAAGAAATGAGCATAAAAGATGCCTCAGCGCAAGTGTTAATGTTAGCAAAAGAGCCCAAATTTCCAAAAAAATTGCGAAAAATAACAACCTTCTGTTTTAGAGTAAATGTTTGAGGTGTATAGAAGGCATTTATTTCATTTTTAGAAATTTTAATTTTTCACATTTTTCCATGGAAAGTTCCAATACCCCCCTTTGGGTCCTAGGTGAAAATCTCACTTGACACGAATCAAACAAAAATGTTTCCATGGTTTGTATTGTTGTTCATTTTCATCAAATAAACAAAATAAAACCCAGAATAAATCATTAAAGACAAGAAATGAGCATAAAAGATGCCTCAGCGCAAGTGTTAATGTTAGTAAAAGAGCCCAAATTTCCAAAAATATTGCGAAAAACAACAACCTTCTGTTTTAGAGTAAATGTTTGAGGTGTATAGAAGGCATTTATTTCATTTTTAGAAATTTTAATTTTTCACATTTTTCCATTAAAAGTGCCAATACCCCCCCTTTGGGTCCTAGGTGAAAATCTCACTTGACACGAATCAAACAAAAATGTTTCCATGGTTTGTATTGTTGTTCATTTTCATCAAATAAACAAAATAAAACCCAGAATAAATCATTAAAGACAAGAAATGAGCATAAAAGATGCCTCAGCGCAAGTGTTAATGTTAGTAAAAGAGCCCAAATTTCCAAAAATATTGCGAAAAACAACAATCTTCCATTATAGAGTGAATGTTTGAGGTGTATAGAAGGCATTTATTTCATTTTTAGAAATTTTAATTTTTCACATTTTTCCATGGAAAGTTCCAATACCCCCCCTTTGGGTTCTAGGTGAAAATCTCACTCGACACGAATCAAACAAAAATGTTTCCATGGTGCGTATTGTTGTTCATTTTCATCAAATAAACAAAATAAAACCCAGAAGAAATCATTAAAGACAAGAAATGAGCATAAGAGATGCCTCAGCGCAAGTGTTAATGTTAGTAAAAGAGCCCAAATTTCGAAAAATATTGCAAAAAACAACAATCTTCCATTATAGAGTGAATGTTTGAGGTGTATAGAAGGCATTTATTTCATTTTTAGAAATTTTAATTTTCACATTTTTCCATGAAAATTGCCTATCCCCCCCCCCTTAGGGTTCGAGGTTAATATCTCACTGGAAACAAATAAAACAAAAATGTTTCCATGGTGTGTATTGTTGTTCATTTTCATCAAATAAACAAAATAAAACCCAGAATAAATCATTAAAGACAAGAAATGAGCATAAAAGATGCCTCAGCGCAAGTGTTAATGTTAGCAAAAGAGCCCAAATTTCCAAAAATATTGCGAAAAATAACAACCTTCTGTTTTAGAGTACATGTTTGAGGTGTATAGAAGGCATTTATTTCATTTTTAGAAATTTTAATTTTTCACATTTTTCCATGAAAAGTGCCAATACCCCCCCTTTGGGTCCTAGGTGAAAATCTCACTTGACACGAATCAAACAAAAATGTTTCCATGGTTTGTATTGTTGTTCATTTTCATCAAATAAACAAAATAAAACCCAGAATAAATCATTAAAGACAAGAAATGAGCATAAAAGATGCCTCAGCGCAAGTGTTGATGTTAGTAAAAGAGCCCAAATTTCCAAAAATATTGCGAAAAACAACAATCTTCCATTATAGAGTGAATGTTTGAGGTGTATAGAAGGCATTTATTTCATTTTTAGAAATTTTAATTTTTCACATTTTTCCATGGAAAGTTCCAAAACCCCCCCTTTGGGTTCTAGGTGAAAATCTCACTCGACACGAATCAAAAAAAAATGTTTCAATGGTGTGTATTGTTGTTCATTTTCATCAAATAAACAAAATAAAACCCAGAATTAATCATTAAAGACAAGAAATGAGCATAAAAGATGCCTCAGCGCAAGTGTTAATGTTAGTAAAAGAGCCCAAACTTCCAAAAATATTGCCAAAAACAACAATCTTCCATTATAGAGTGAATGTTTGAGGTGTATAGAAGGCATTTATTTCATTTTTAGAAATTTTAATTTTCACATTTTTCCATGAAAAGTGCCAATACCCCCCCTTTGGGTTCTAGGTGAAAATCTCACTCGACACGAATCAAACAAAAATGTTTCCATGGTGTGTATTGTTGTTCATTTTCATCAAATAAACAAAATAAAACCCAGAATAAATCATTAAAGACAAGAAATGAGCATAAAAGATCCCTCAGCGCAAGTGTTAATGTTAGTAAAAGAGCCCAAATTTCCAAAAATATTGCGAAAATCAACAATCTTCCATTATAGAGTGAATGTTTGAGGTGTATAGAAGGCATTTATTTCATTTTTAGAAATTTTAATATTTTACATTTTCCATGAAAAGTGCCAATACCCCCCCCTTTGGGTTCTAGGTGAAAATCTCACTCGACACGAATCAAACAAAAATGTTTCCATGGTGTGTATTGTTGTTCATTTTCATCAAATAAACAAAATAAACCCCAGAATAAATCATTAAAGACAAGAAATGAGCATAAAAGATGCCTCAGCGCAAGTGTTAATGTTAGTAAAAGAGCCCAAATTTCCAAAAATATTGCGAAAAACAACAACCTTCTGTTTTAGAGTAAATGTTTGAGGTGTTTAGAAGGCATTTATTTCAATTTTAGAAATTTTAATTTTTCACATTTTTCCATGAAAAGTGCCAATACCCCCCCTTTGGGTCCTAGGTGAAAATCTCACTTGACACGAATCAAACAAAAATGTTTCCATGGTTTGTATTGTTGTTCATTTTCATCAAATAAACAAAATAAAACCCAGAATAAATCATTAAAGACAAGAAATGAGCATAAAAGATGCCTCAGCGCAAGTGTTAATGTTAGTAAAAGAGCCCAAATTTCCAAAAATATTGCGAAAAACAACAATCTTCCATTATAGAGTGAATGTTTGAGGTGTATAGAAGGCATTTATTTCATTTTTAGAAATTTTAATTTTTCACATTTTTCCATGGAAAGTTCCAATACCCCCCCTTTGGGTTCTAGGTGAAAATCTCACTCGACACGAATCAAACAAAAATGTTTCCATGGTGTGTATTGTTGTTCATTTTCATCAAATAAACAAAATAAAACCCAGAATAAATCATTAAAGACAAGAAATGAGCATAAAAGATGCCTCAGCGCAAGTGTTAATGTTAGTAAAAGAGCCCAAATTTCCAAAAATATTGCGAAAAACAACAACCTTCTGTTTTAGAGTAAATGTTTGAGGTGTATAGAAGGCATTTATTTCATTTTTAGAAATTTTAATTTTTCACATTTTTCCATGAAAAGTGCCAATACCCCCCCTTTGGGTCCTAGGTGAAAATCTCACTTGACACGAATCAAACAAAAATGTTTCCATGGTTTGTATTGTTGTTCATTTTCATCAAATAAACAAAATAAAACCCAGAATAAATCATTAAAGACAAGAAATGAGCATAAAAGATGCCTCAGCGCAAGTGTTAATGTTAGTAAAAGAACCCAAATTTTCAAAAATATTGCGAAAAACAACAATCTTCCATTATAGAGTGAATGTTTGAGGTGTATAGAAGGCATTTATTTCATTTTTAGAAATTTTAATTTTTCACATTTTTCCATGGAAAGTTCCAATACCCCCCCTTTGGGTTCTAGGTGAAAATCTCACTCGACACGAATCAAACAAAAATGTTTCCATGGTGTGTATTGTTCTTCATTTTCATCAAATAAACAAAATAAAACCCAGAATAAATCATTAAAGACAAGAAATGAGCATAAAAGATGCCTCAGCGCAAGTGTTAATGTTAGTAAAAGAGCCCAAATTTTCAAAAATATTGCCAAAAACAACAATCTTCCATTATAGAGTGAATGTTTGAGGTGTATAGAAGGCATTTATTTCATTTTTAGAAATTTTAATTTTCACATTTTTCCATGAAAAGTGCCAATACCCCCCCTTTGGGTTCTAGGTGAAAATCTCACTCGACACGAATCAAACAAAAATGTTTCCATGGTGTGTATTGTTGTTCATTTTCATCAAATAAACAAAATAAAACCCAGAATAAATCATTAAAGACAAGAAATGAGCATAAAAGATGCCTCAGCGCAAGTGTTAATGTTAGTAAAAGAGCCCAAATTTCCAAAAATATTGCGAAAAACAACAACCTTCTGTTTTAGAGTAAATGTTTGAGGTGTTTAGAAGGCATTTATTTCATTTTTAGAAATATTAATTTTTCACATTTTTCCATGAAAAGTGCCAATACCCCCCCTTTGGGTCCTAGGTGAAAATCTCACTTGACACGAATCAAACAAAAATGTTTCCATGGTTTGTATTGTTGTTCATTTTCATCAAATAAACAAAATAAAACCCAGAATAAATCATTAAAGACAAGAAATGAGCATAAAAGATGCCTCAGCGCAAGTGTTAATGTTAGTAAAAGAGCCCAAATTTCCAAAAATATTGCGAAAAACAACAATCTTCCATTATAGAGTGAATGTTTGAGGTGTATAGAAGGCATTTATTTCATTTTTAGAAATTTTAATTTTTCACATTTTTCCATGGAAAGTTCCAATACCCCCCCTTTGGGTTCAAGGTGAAAATCTCACTCGACACGGATCAAACAAAAATGTTTCAATGGTGTGTATTGTTGTTCATTTTCATCAAATAAACAAAATAAAACCCAGAATAAATCATTAAAGACAAGAAATGAGCATAAAAGATGCCTCAGCGCAAGTGTTAATGTTAGTAAAAGAGCCCAAATTTCCAAAAATATTGCGAAAAACAACAACCTTCTGTTTTAGAGTAAATGTTTGAGGTGTATAGAAGGCATTTATTTCATTTTTAGAAATTTTAATTTTTCACATTTTTCCATGAAAAGTGCCAATACCCCCCCTTTGGGTCCTAGGTGAAAATCTCACTTGACACGAATCAAACAAAAATGTTTCCATGGTTTGTATTGTTGTTCATTTTCATCAAATAAACAAAATAAAACCCAGAATAAATCATTAAAGACAAGAAATGAGCATAAAAGATGCCTCAGCGCAAGTGTTAATGTTAGTAAAAGAGCCCAAATTTCCAAAAATATTGCGAAAAACAACAATCTTCCATTATAGAGTGAATGTTTGAGGTGTATAGAAGGCATTTATTTCATTTTTAGAAATTTTAATTTTTCACATTTTTCCATGGAAAGTTCCAATACCCCCCCTTTGGGTTCTAGGTGAAAATCTCACTCGACACGAATCAAACAAAAATGTTTCCATGGTGTGTATTGTTGTTCATTTTCATCAAATAAACAAAATAAAACCCAGAATAAATCATTAAAGACAAGAAATGAGCATAAAAGATGCCTCAGCGCAAGTGTTAATGTTAGTAAAAGAGCCCAAATTTCCAAAAATATTGCGAAAAACAACAACCTTCTGTTTTAGAGTAAATGTTTGAGGTGTATAGAAGGCATTTATTTCATTTTTAGAAATTTTAATTTTTCACATTTTTCCATGGAAAGTGCCAATACCCCCCCTTTGGGTCCTAGGTGAAAATCTCACTTGACACGAATCAAACAAAAATGTTTCCATGGTTTGTATTGTTGTTCATTTTCATCAAATAAACAAAATAAAACCCAGAATAAATCATTAAAGACAAGAAATGAGCATAAAAGATGCCTCAGCGCAAGTGTTAATGTTAGTAAAAGAGCCCAAATTTCCAAAAATATTGCGAAAATCAACAATCTTCCTTTATAGAGTGAATGTTTGAGGTGTTGTATAGAAGGCATTTATTTCATTTTTAGAAATTTTAATTTTTCACATTTTCCATGAAAAGTGCCAATACCCCCCCCTTTGGGTTCTAGGTGAAAATCTCACTCGACACGAATCAAATAAAAATGTTTCCATGGTGTGTATTTTTGTTCATTTACATCAAATAAACAAAATAAAACCCAGAATAAATCATTAAAGACAAGAAATGAGCATAAAAGATGCCTCAGCGCAAGTGTTAATGTTAGTAAAAGAGCCCAAATTTCCAAAAATATTGAGAAAAACAACAATCTTCCATTATAGAGTGAATGTTTGAGGTGTATAGAAGGCATTTATTTAGTTTTAGAAATTTTAATTTTTCACATTTTTCCATGAAAAGTGCCAATACCCCCCCCTTTGGGTTCTAGGTGAAAATCTCACTCGACGCGAATCAAACAAAAATGTTTCCATGGTGTGTATTGTTATTCATTTTCATCAAATAAACAAAATAAAACCTGAATAAATCATTAAAGACAAGAAATGAGCATAAAAGATGCCTCAGCGCAAGTGTTAATGTTAGTAAAAGAGCCCAAATTTCCAAAAATATTGCGAAAATCAACAATCTTCCATTATAGAGTGAATGTTTGAGGTGTATAGAAGGCATTTATTTCATTTTTAGAAATTTTTATTTTCACATTTTTTCATGAAAAGTGCCAATACCCCCCCTTTGGGTTCCAGGTGAAAATCTCACTCGACACGAATCAAACAAAATGGTTTCCATGGTGTGTATTGTTTTTCATTTTCATCAAATAAACAAAATAAAACCCAGAATAAATCATTAAAGACAAGAAATGAGCATAAAAGATGCCTCAGCGCAAGTGTTAATGTTAGTAAAAGAGCCCAAATTTCCAAAAATATTGCGAAAAACAACAATCTTCCATTAAAAAGTGAATGTATGAGGAGTATAGTAGGCATTTATTTCATTTTTAGAAATTTTAATTTTTCTCATTTTTCTATGAAAAGTGCCTTTGGGTTCTAGGTGAAATTCTCACTCGACACAAATCAAACAAAAATTTTTCCATGGTGTGCATTGTTGTTCATTTTCATCAAATAAACAAAATAAAACCCAGAATAAATCATTAAAGACAAGAAATGAGCATAAAAGATGCCTCAGCGCAAGTGTTAATGTTAGTAAAAGAGCCCAAATTTCCAAAAATATTGCGAAAATCAACAATCTTCCATTATAGAGTGAATGTTTGAGGTGTATAGAAGGCATTTATTTCATTTTTAGAAATTTTAATTTTTCACATTTTCCATGAAAAGTGCCAATACCCCCCCCTTTGGGTTCTAGGTGAAAATCTCACTCGACGCAAATCAAACAAAAATGTTTCCATGGTGTGTATTGTTGTTCATTTTCATCAAATAAACAAAATAAAACCCAGAATAAATCATTAAAGACAAGAAATGAGCATAAAAGATGCCTCAGCGCAAGTGTTAATGTTAGTAAAAGAGCCCACATTTCCAAAAATATTGCGAAAAACAACAATCTTCCATTATAGAGTGAATGTTTGAGGTGTATAGAAGGGATTTATTTCATTTTTAGAAATTTTAATTTTCACATTTTTCCATGAAAAGTGCCAATACCCCCCCCCTTTGGGTTCTAGGTGAAAATCTCACTCGACACGAATCAAACAAAATGGTTTCCATGGTGTGTATTGTTTTTCATTTTCATCAAATAAACAAAATAAAACCCAGAATAAATCATTAAAGACAAGAAATGAGCATAAAAGATGCCTCAGCGCAAGTGTTAATGTTAGTAAAAGAGCCCAAATTTCCAAAAATATTGCGAAAAACAACAATCTTCCATAATAGAGTGAATGTTTGAGGTGTATAGAAGGTATTTATTTCATTTTTAGAAATTTTAATTTTTCACATTTTTCCATAAAAAGGGCCAAAACCCTTTGGGTTCTAGGTGAAAATCTCACTCGACACGAATCAAACAAAAATGTTTCCATGGTGTGTAATGTTGTTCATTTCCATGAAATAAACAAAATAAAACCCAGAATAAATCATTAAAGACAAGAAATGAGCATAAAAGATGCCTCAGCGCAAGTGTTAATGTTAGCAAAAGAGCCCAAATTTCCAAAAATATTGCGAAAAATAACAACCTTCTGTTTTAGAGTACATGTTTGAGGTGTATAGAAGGCATTTATTTCATTTTTAGAAATTTTAATTTTTCACATTTTTCCATGAAAAGTGCCAATACCCCCCCTTTGGGTCCTAGGTGAAAATCTCACTTGACACGAATCAAACAAAAATGTTTCCATGGTTTGTATTGTTGTTCATTTTCATCAAATAAACAAAATAAAACCCAGAATAAATCATTAAAGACAAGAAATGAGCATAAAAGATGCCTCAGCGCAAGTGTTAATGTTAGTAAAAGAGCCCAAATTTCCAAAAATATTGCGAAAAACAACAATCTTCCATTATAGAGTGAATGTTTGAGGTGTATAGAAGGCATTTATTTCATTTTTAGAAATTTTAATTTTTCACATTTTTCCATGGAAAGTTCCAATACCCCCCCTTTGGGTTCTAGGTGAAAATCTCACTCGACACGAATCAAACAAAAAAGTTTCAATGGTGTGTATTGTTGTTCATTTTCATCAAATAAACAAAATAAAACCCAGAATTAATCACTAAAGACAAGAAATGAGCATAAAAGATGCCTCAGCGCAAGTGTTAATGTTAGTAAAAGAGCCCAAACTTCCAAAAATATTGCCAAAAACAACAATCTTCCATTTTAGAGTGAATGTTTAAGGTGTATAGAAGGCATTTATTTCATTTTTAGAAATTTTAATTTTCACATTTTTCCATGAAAAGTGCCAATACCCCCCCTTTGGGTTCTAGGTGAAAATCTCACTCGACACGAATCAAACAAAAATGTTTCCATGGTGTGTATTGTTTTTCATTTTCATCAAATAAACAAAATAAAACCCAGAATAAATCCTTAAAGACAAGAAATGAGCATAAAAGATGCCTCAGCGCAAGTGTTAATGTTAGTAAAAGAGCCCAAATTTCCAAAAATATTGCGAAAATCAACAATCTTCCATTATAGAGTGAATGTTTGAGGTGTATAGAAGGCATTTATTTCATTTTTAGAAATTTTAATTTTTCACATTTTTCCATGGAAAGTTCCAATACCCCCCCTTTGGGTTCTGGGTGAAAATCTCACTCGACACGAATCAAACAAAAATGTTTCCATGGTGTGTATTGTTGTTCATTTTCATCAAATAAACAAAATAAACCCCAGAATAAATCATTAAAGACAAGAAATGAGCATAAAAGATGCCTCAGCGCAAGTGTTAATGTTAGTAAAAGAGCCCAAATTTCCAAAAATATTGCGAAAAACAACAACCTTCTGTTTTAGAGTAAATGTTTGAGGTGTTTAGAAGGCATTTATTTCATTTTTAGAAATTTTAATTTTTCACATTTTTCCATGAAAAGTGCCAATACCCCCCCTTTGGGTCCCAGGTGAAAATCTCACTTGACACGAATCAAACAAAAATGTTTCCATGGTTTGTATTGTTGTTCATTTTCATCAAATAAACAAAATATAACCCAGAATAAATCATTAAAGACAAGAAATGAGCATAAAAGATGCCTCAGCTCAAGTGTTAATGTTAGTAAAAGAGCCCAAATTTCCAAAAATATTGCGAAAAACAAGAATCTTCCATTATAGAGTGAATGTTTGAGGTGTATAGAAGGCATTTATTTCATTTTTAGAAATTTTAATTTTTCACATTTTTCCATGGAAAGTTCCAATACCCCCCCTTGGGTTCTAGGTGAAAATCTCACTCGACACGAATCAAACAAAAATGTTTCCATGGTGTGTATTGTTGTTCATTTTCATCAAATAAACAAAATAAAACCCAGAAAAAATCCTTAAAGACAAGAAATGAGCATAAAAGATGCCTCAGCGCAAGTGTTAATGTTAGTAAAAGAGCCCAAATTTCCAAAAATATTGCGAAAATCAACAATCTTCCATTATAGAGTGAATGTTTGAGGTGTATAGAAGGCATTTATTTCATTTTTAGAAATTTTAATTTTTCACATTTTTCCATGGAAAGTTCCAATACCCCCCCTTTGGGTTCTAGGTGAAAATCTCACTCGACACGAATCAAACAAAAATGTTTCCATGGTGTGTATTGTTGTTCATTTTCATCAAATAAACAAAATAAACCCCAGAATAAATCATTAAAGACAAGAAATGAGCATAAAAGATGCCTCAGCGCAAGTGTTAATGTTAGTAAAAGAGCCCACATTTCCAAAAATATTGCGAAAAACAACAATCTTCCATTATAGAGTGAATGTTTGAGGTGTATAGAAGGGATTTATTTCATTTTTAGAAATTTTAATTTTCACATTTTTCCATGAAAAGTGCCAATACCCCCCCCCTTTGGGTTCGAGGTTAATATCTCACTCGAAACAAATAAAACAAAAATGTTTCCATGGTGTGTATTGTTGTTCATTTTCATCAAATAAACAAAATAAAACCCAGAATAAATCATTAAAGACAAGAAATGAGCATAAAAGATGCCTCAGCGCAAGTGTTAATGTTAGTAAAAGAGCCCAAATTTCCAAAAATATTGCGAAAAACAACAATCTTCCATAATAGAGTGAATGTTTGAGGTGTATAGAAGGTATTTATTTCATTTTTAGAAATTTTAATTTTTCACATTTTTCCATGAAAAGGGCCAAAACCCTTTGGGTTCTAGGTGAAAATCTCACTCGACACGAATCAAACAAAAATGTTTCCATGGTGTGTAATGTTGTTCATTTTCATGAAATAAACAAAATAAAACCCAGAATAAATCATTAAAGACAAGAAATGAGCATAAAAGATGCCTCAGCGCAAGTGTTAATGTTAGCAAAAGAGCCCAAATTTCCAAAAAAATTGCGAAAAATAACAACCTTCTGTTTTAGAGTAAATGTTTGAGGTGTATAGAAGGCATTTATTTCATTTTTAGAAATTTTAATTTTTCACATTTTTCCATGGAAAGTTCCAATACCCCCCTTTGGGTCCTAGGTGAAAATCTCACTTGACACGAATCAAACAAAAATGTTTCCATGGTGTGTATTGTTGTTCATTTTCATCAAATAAACAAAATAAAACCCAGAATTAATCCTGAAAGACAAGAAATGAGCATAAGAGATGCCTCAGCGCAAGTGTTAATGTTAGTAAAAGAGCCCAAATTTCCAAAAATATTGCAAAAAACAACAATCTTCCATTATAGAGTGAATGTTTGAGGTGTATAGAAGGCATTTATTTCATTTATAGAAATTTTAATTTTTCACATTTTTCCATGGAAAGTTCCAATACCCCCCCTTTGGGTTCTAGGTGAAAATCTCACTCGACACGTCTCAAACAAAAATGTTTCCATGGTGTGTATTGTTGTTCATTTTCATCAAATAAACAAAATAAAACCCAGAATAAATCATTAAAGACAAGAAATGAGCATAAAAGATGCCTCAGCGCAAGTGTTAATGTTAGTAAAAGAGCCCAAATTTCCAAAAATATTGCGAAAAACAGCAATCTTCCATTATAGAGTGAATGTTTGAGGTGTATAGAAGGCATTTATTTCATTTTTAGAAATTTTAATTTTCACATTTTTCCATGAAAAGTGCCAATACCCCCCCCCTTTGGGTTCGAGGTTAATATCTCACTCGAAACAAATAAAACAAAAATGTTTCCATGGTGTGTATTGTTGTTCATTTTCATCAAATAAACAAAATAAAACCCAGAATAAATCATTAAAGACAAGAAATGAGCATAAAAGATGCCTCAGCGCAAGTGTTAATGTTAGTAAAAGAGCCCAAATTTCCAAAAATATTGCGAAAAACAACAATCTTCCATAATAGAGTGAATGTTTGAGGTGTATAGAAGGTATTTATTTCATTTTTAGAAATTTTAATTTTTCACATTTTTCCATGAAAAGGGCCAAAACCCTTTGGGTTCTAGGTGAAAATCTCACTCGACACGAATCAAACAAAAATGTTTCCATGGTGTGTAATGTTGTTCATTTTCATGAAATAAACAAAATAAAACCCAGAATAAATCATTAAAGACAAGAAATGAGCATAAAAGATGCCTCAGCGCAAGTGTTAATGTTAGCAAAAGAGCCCAAATTTCCAAAAAAATTGCGAAAAATAACAACCTTCTGTTTTAGAGTAAATGTTTGAGGTGTATAGAAGGCATTTATTTCATTTTTAGAAATTTTAATTTTTCACATTTTTCCATGGAAAGTTCCAATACCCCCCTTTGGGTCCTAGGTGAAAATCTCACTTGACACGAATCAAACAAAAATGTTTCCATGGTTTGTATTGTTGTTCATTTTCATCAAATAAACAAAATAAAACCCAGAATAAATCATTAAAGACAAGAAATGAGCATAAAAGATGCCTCAGCGCAAGTGTTAATGTTAGTAAAAGAGCCCAAATTTCCAAAAATATTGCGAAAAACAACAACCTTCTGTTTTAGAGTAAATGTTTGAGGTGTATAGAAGGCATTTATTTCATTTTTAGAAATTTTAATTTTTCACATTTTTCCATTAAAAGTGCCAATACCCCCCCTTTGGGTCCTAGGTGAAAATCTCACTTGACACGAATCAAACAAAAATGTTTCCATGGTTTGTATTGTTGTTCATTTTCATCAAATAAACAAAATAAAACCCAGAATAAATCATTAAAGACAAGAAATGAGCATAAAAGATGCCTCAGCGCAAGTGTTAATGTTAGTAAAAGAGCCCAAATTTCCAAAAATATTGCGAAAAACAACAATCTTCCATTATAGAGTGAATGTTTGAGGTGTATAGAAGGCATTTATTTCATTTTTAGAAATTTTAATTTTTCACATTTTTCCATGGAAAGTTCCAATACCCCCCCTTTGGGTTCTAGGTGAAAATCTCACTCGACACGAATCAAACAAAAATGTTTCCATGGTGCGTATTGTTGTTCATTTTCATCAAATAAACAAAATAAAACCCAGAAGAAATCATTAAAGACAAGAAATGAGCATAAGAGATGCCTCAGCGCAAGTGTTAATGTTAGTAAAAGAGCCCAAATTTCGAAAAATATTGCAAAAAACAACAATCTTCCATTATAGAGTGAATGTTTGAGGTGTATAGAAGGCATTTATTTCATTTTTAGAAATTTTAATTTTCACATTTTTCCATGAAAATTGCCTATCCCCCCCCCCTTAGGGTTCGAGGTTAATATCTCACTGGAAACAAATAAAACAAAAATGTTTCCATGGTGTGTATTGTTGTTCATTTTCATCAAATAAACAAAATAAAACCCAGAATAAATCATTAAAGACAAGAAATGAGCATAAAAGATGCCTCAGCGCAAGTGTTAATGTTAGCAAAAGAGCCCAAATTTCCAAAAATATTGCGAAAAATAACAACCTTCTGTTTTAGAGTACATGTTTGAGGTGTATAGAAGGCATTTATTTCATTTTTAGAAATTTTAATTTTTCACATTTTTCCATGAAAAGTGCCAATACCCCCCCTTTGGGTCCTAGGTGAAAATCTCACTTGACACGAATCAAACAAAAATGTTTCCATGGTTTGTATTGTTGTTCATTTTCATCAAATAAACAAAATAAAACCCAGAATAAATCATTAAAGACAAGAAATGAGCATAAAAGATGCCTCAGCGCAAGTGTTGATGTTAGTAAAAGAGCCCAAATTTCCAAAAATATTGCGAAAAACAACAATCTTCCATTATAGAGTGAATGTTTGAGGTGTATAGAAGGCATTTATTTCATTTTTAGAAATTTTAATTTTTCACATTTTTCCATGGAAAGTTCCAAAACCCCCCCTTTGGGTTCTAGGTGAAAATCTCACTCGACACGAATCAAAAAAAAATGTTTCAATGGTGTGTATTGTTGTTCATTTTCATCAAATAAACAAAATAAAACCCAGAATTAATCATTAAAGACAAGAAATGAGCATAAAAGATGCCTCAGCGCAAGTGTTAATGTTAGTAAAAGAGCCCAAACTTCCAAAAATATTGCCAAAAACAACAATCTTCCATTATAGAGTGAATGTTTGAGGTGTATAGAAGGCATTTATTTCATTTTTAGAAATTTTAATTTTCACATTTTTCCATGAAAAGTGCCAATACCCCCCCTTTGGGTTCTAGGTGAAAATCTCACTCGACACGAATCAAACAAAAATGTTTCCATGGTGTGTATTGTTGTTCATTTTCATCAAATAAACAAAATAAAACCCAGAATAAATCATTAAAGACAAGAAATGAGCATAAAAGATGCCTCAGCGCAAGTGTTAATGTTAGTAAAAGAGCCCAAATTTCCAAAAATATTGCGAAAATCAACAATCTTCCATTATAGAGTGAATGTTTGAGGTGTATAGAAGGCATTTATTTCATTTTTAGAAATTTTAATATTTTACATTTTCCATGAAAAGTGCCAATACCCCCCCCTTTGGGTTCTAGGTGAAAATCTCACTCGACACGAATCAAACAAAAATGTTTCCATGGTGTGTATTGTTGTTCATTTTCATCAAATAAACAAAATAAACCCCAGAATAAATCATTAAAGACAAGAAATGAGCATAAAAGATGCCTCAGCGCAAGTGTTAATGTTAGTAAAAGAGCCCAAATTTCCAAAAATATTGCGAAAAACAACAACCTTCTGTTTTAGAGTAAATGTTTGAGGTGTTTAGAAGGCATTTATTTCAATTTTAGAAATTTTAATTTTTCACATTTTTCCATGAAAAGTGCCAATACCCCCCCTTTGGGTCCTAGGTGAAAATCTCACTTGACACGAATCAAACAAAAATGTTTCCATGGTTTGTATTGTTGTTCATTTTCATCAAATAAACAAAATAAAACCCAGAATAAATCATTAAAGACAAGAAATGAGCATAAAAGATGCCTCAGCGCAAGTGTTAATGTTAGTAAAAGAGCCCAAATTTCCAAAAATATTGCGAAAAACAACAATCTTCCATTAAAGAGTGAATGTTTGAGGTGTATAGAAGGCATTTATTTCATTTTTAGAAATTTTAATTTTTCACATTTTTCCATGGAAAGTTCCAATACCCCCCCTTTGGGTTCTAGGTGAAAATCTCACTCGACACGAATCAAACAAAAATGTTTCCATGGTGTGTATTGTTGTTCATTTTCATCAAATAAACAAAATAAAACCCAGAATAAATCATTAAAGACAAGAAATGAGCATAAAAGATGCCTCAGCGCAAGTGTTAATGTTAGTAAAAGAGCCCAAATTTCCAAAAATATTGCGAAAAACAACAACCTTCTGTTTTAGAGTAAATGTTTGAGGTGTATAGAAGGCATTTATTTCATTTTTAGAAATTTTAATTTTTCACATTTTTCCATGAAAAGTGCCAATACCCCCCCTTTGGGTCCTAGGTGAAAATCTCACTTGACACGAATCAAACAAAAATGTTTCCATGGTTTGTATTGTTGTTCATTTTCATCAAATAAACAAAATAAAACCCAGAATAAATCATTAAAGACAAGAAATGAGCATAAAAGATGCCTCAGCGCAAGTGTTAATGTTAGTAAAAGAACCCAAATTTTCAAAAATATTGCGAAAAACAACAATCTTCCATTATAGAGTGAATGTTTGAGGTGTATAGAAGGCATTTATTTCATTTTTAGAAATTTTAATTTTTCACATTTTTCCATGGAAAGTTCCAATACCCCCCCTTTGGGTTCTAGGTGAAAATCTCACTCGACACGAATCAAACAAAAATGTTTCCATGGTGTGTATTGTTCTTCATTTTCATCAAATAAACAAAATAAAACCCAGAATAAATCATTAAAGACAAGAAATGAGCATAAAAGATGCCTCAGCGCAAGTGTTAATGTTAGTAAAAGAGCCCAAATTTTCAAAAATATTGCCAAAAACAACAATCTTCCATTATAGAGTGAATGTTTGAGGTGTATAGAAGGCATTTATTTCATTTTTAGAACTTTTATTTTCACATTTTTCCATGAAAAGTGCCAATACCCCCCCTTTGGGTTCTAGGTGAAAATCTCACTCGACACGAATCAAACAAAAATGTTTCCATGGTGTGTATTGTTGTTCATTTTCATCAAATAAACAAAATAAAACCCAGAATAAATCATTAAAGACAAGAAATGAGCATAAAAGATGCCTCAGCGCAAGTGTTAATGTTAGTAAAAGAGCCCAAATTTCCAAAAATATTGCGAAAAACAACAACCTTCTGTTTTAGAGTAAATGTTTGAGGTGTTTAGAAGGCATTTATTTCATTTTTAGAAATATTAATTTTTCACATTTTTCCATGAAAAGTGCCAATACCCCCCCTTTGGGTCCTAGGTGAAAATCTCACTTGACACGAATCAAACAAAAATGTTTCCATGGTTTGTATTGTTGTTCATTTTCATCAAATAAACAAAATAAAACCCAGAATAAATCATTAAAGACAAGAAATGAGCATAAAAGATGCCTCAGCGCAAGTGTTAATGTTAGTAAAAGAGCCCAAATTTCCAAAAATATTGCGAAAAACAACAATCTTCCATTATAGAGTGAATGTTTGAGGTGTATAGAAGGCATTTATTTCATTTTTAGAAATTTTAATTTTTCACATTTTTCCATGGAAAGTTCCAATACCCCCCCTTTGGGTTCAAGGTGAAAATCTCACTCGACACGGATCAAACAAAAATGTTTCAATGGTGTGTATTGTTGTTCATTTTCATCAAATAAACAAAATAAAACCCAGAATAAATCATTAAAGACAAGAAATGAGCATAAAAGATGCCTCAGCGCAAGTGTTAATGTTAGTAAAAGAGCCCAAATTTCCAAAAATATTGCGAAAAACAACAACCTTCTGTTTTAGAGTAAATGTTTGAGGTGTATAGAAGGCATTTATTTCATTTTTAGAAATTTTAATTTTTCACATTTTTCCATGAAAAGTGCCAATACCCCCCCTTTGGGTCCTAGGTGAAAATCTCACTTGACACGAATCAAACAAAAATGTTTCCATGGTTTGTATTGTTGTTCATTTTCATCAAATAAACAAAATAAAACCCAGAATAAATCATTAAAGACAAGAAATGAGCATAAAAGATGCCTCAGCGCAAGTGTTAATGTTAGTAAAAGAGCCCAAATTTCCAAAAATATTGCGAAAAACAACAATCTTCCATTATAGAGTGAATGTTTGAGGTGTATAGAAGGCATTTATTTCATTTTTAGAAATTTTAATTTTTCACATTTTTCCATGGAAAGTTCCAATACCCCCCCTTTGGGTTCTAGGTGAAAATCTCACTCGACACGAATCAAACAAAAATGTTTCCATGGTGTGTATTGTTGTTCATTTTCATCAAATAAACAAAATAAAACCCAGAATAAATCATTAAAGACAAGAAATGAGCATAAAAGATGCCTCAGCGCAAGTGTTAATGTTAGTAAAAGAGCCCAAATTTCCAAAAATATTGCGAAAAACAACAACCTTCTGTTTTAGAGTAAATGTTTGAGGTGTATAGAAGGCATTTATTTCATTTTTAGAAATTTTAATTTTTCACATTTTTCCATGGAAAGTGCCAATACCCCCCCTTTGGGTCCTAGGTGAAAATCTCACTTGACACGAATCAAACAAAAATGTTTCCATGGTTTGTATTGTTGTTCATTTTCATCAAATAAACAAAATAAAACCCAGAATAAATCATTAAAGACAAGAAATGAGCATAAAAGATGCCTCAGCGCAAGTGTTAATGTTAGTAAAAGAGCCCAAATTTCCAAAAATATTGCGAAAATCAACAATCTTCCTTTATAGAGTGAATGTTTGAGGTGTTGTATAGAAGGCATTTATTTCATTTTTAGAAATTTTAATTTTTCACATTTTCCATGAAAAGTGCCAATACCCCCCCCTTTGGGTTCTAGGTGAAAATCTCACTCGACACGAATCAAATAAAAATGTTTCCATGGTGTGTATTTTTGTTCATTTACATCAAATAAACAAAATAAAACCCAGAATAAATCATTAAAGACAAGAAATGAGCATAAAAGATGCCTCAGCGCAAGTGTTAATGTTAGTAAAAGAGCCCAAATTTCCAAAAATATTGAGAAAAACAACAATCTTCCATTATAGAGTGAATGTTTGAGGTGTATAGAAGGCATTTATTTAGTTTTAGAAATTTTAATTTTTCACATTTTTCCATGAAAAGTGCCAATACCCCCCCCTTTGGGTTCTAGGTGAAAATCTCACTCGACGCGAATCAAACAAAAATGTTTCCATGGTGTGTATTGTTATTCATTTTCATCAAATAAACAAAATAAAACCTGAATAAATCATTAAAGACAAGAAATGAGCATAAAAGATGCCTCAGCGCAAGTGTTAATGTTAGTAAAAGAGCCCAAATTTCCAAAAATATTGCGAAAATCAACAATCTTCCATTATAGAGTGAATGTTTGAGGTGTATAGAAGGCATTTATTTCATTTTTAGAAATTTTTATTTTCACATTTTTTCATGAAAAGTGCCAACACCCCCCCTTTGGGTTCCAGGTGAAAATCTCACTCGACACGAATCAAACAAAATGGCTCCATGGTGTGTATTGTTTTTCATTTTCATCAAATAAACAAAATAAAACCCAGAATAAATCATTAAAGACAAGAAATGAGCATAAAAGATGCCTCAGCGCAAGTGTTAATGTTAGTAAAAGAGCCCAAATTTCCAAAAATATTGCGAAAAACAACAATCTTCCATTAAAAAGTGAATGTATGAGGAGTATAGAAGGCATTTATTTCATTTTTAGAAATTTTAATTTTTCTCATTTTTCTATGAAAAGTGCCTTTGGGTTCTAGGTGAAATTCTCACTCGACACAAATCAAACAAAAATTTTTCCATGGTGTGCATTGTTGTTCATTTTCATCAAATAAACAAAATAAAACCCAGAATAAATCATTAAAGACAAGAAATGAGCATAAAAGATGCCTCAGCGCAAGTGTTAATGTTAGTAAAAGAGCCCAAATTTCCAAAAATATTGCGAAAATCAACAATCTTCCATTATAGAGTGAATGTTTGAGGTGTATAGAAGGCATTTATTTCATTTTTAGAAATTTTAATTTTTCACATTTTCCATGAAAAGTGCCAATACCCCCCCCTTTGGGTTCTAGGTGAAAATCTCACTCGACGCAAATCAAACAAAAATGTTTCCATGGTGTGTATTGTTGTTCATTTTCATCAAATAAACAAAATAAAACCCAGAATAAATCATTAAAGACAAGAAATGAGCATAAAAGATGCCTCAGCGCAAGTGTTAATGTTAGTAAAAGAGCCCACATTTCCAAAAATATTGCGAAAAACAACAATCTTCCATTATAGAGTGAATGTTTGAGGTGTATAGAAGGGATTTATTTCATTTTTAGAAATTTTAATTTTCACATTTTTCCATGAAAAGTGCCAATACCCCCCCCCTTTGGGTTCTAGGTGAAAATCTCACTCGACACGAATCAAACAAAATGGTTTCCATGGTGTGTATTGTTTTTCATTTTCATCAAATAAACAAAATAAAACCCAGAATAAATCATTAAAGACAAGAAATGAGCATAAAAGATGCCTCAGCGCAAGTGTTAATGTTAGTAAAAGAGCCCAAATTTCCAAAAATATTGCGAAAAACAACAATCTTCCATAATAGAGTGAATGTTTGAGGTGTATAGAAGGTATTTATTTCATTTTTAGAAATTTTAATTTTTCACATTTTTCCATAAAAAGGGCCAAAACCCTTTGGGTTCTAGGTGAAAATCTCACTCGACACGAATCAAACAAAAATGTTTCCATGGTGTGTAATGTTGTTCATTTCCATGAAATAAACAAAATAAAACCCAGAATAAATCATTAAAGACAAGAAATGAGCATAAAAGATGCCTCAGCGCAAGTGTTAATGTTAGCAAAAGAGCCCAAATTTCCAAAAATATTGCGAAAAATAACAACCTTCTGTTTTAGAGTACATGTTTGAGGTGTATAGAAGGCATTTATTTCATTTTTAGAAATTTTAATTTTTCACATTTTTCCATGAAAAGTGCCAATACCCCCCCTTTGGGTCCTAGGTGAAAATCTCACTTGACACGAATCAAACAAAAATGTTTCCATGGTTTGTATTGTTGTTCATTTTCATCAAATAAACAAAATAAAACCCAGAATAAATCATTAAAGACAAGAAATGAGCATAAAAGATGCCTCAGCGCAAGTGTTAATGTTAGTAAAAGAGCCCAAATTTCCAAAAATATTGCGAAAAACAACAATCTTCCATTATAGAGTGAATGTTTGAGGTGTATAGAAGGCATTTATTTCATTTTTAGAAATTTTAATTTTTCACATTTTTCCATGGAAAGTTCCAATACCCCCCCTTTGGGTTCTAGGTGAAAATCTCACTCGACACGAATCAAACAAAAAAGTTTCAATGGTGTGTATTGTTGTTCATTTTCATCAAATAAACAAAATAAAACCCAGAATTAATCACTAAAGACAAGAAATGAGCATAAAAGATGCCTCAGCGCAAGTGTTAATGTTAGTAAAAGAGCCCAAACTTCCAAAAATATTGCCAAAAACAACAATCTTCCATTTTAGAGTGAATGTTTAAGGTGTATAGAAGGCATTTATTTCATTTTTAGAAATTTTAATTTTCACATTTTTCCATGAAAAGTGCCAATACCCCCCCTTTGGGTTCTAGGTGAAAATCTCACTCGACACGAATCAAACAAAAATGTTTCCATGGTGTGTATTGTTTTTCATTTTCATCAAATAAACAAAATAAAACCCAGAATAAATCCTTAAAGACAAGAAATGAGCATAAAAGATGCCTCAGCGCAAGTGTTAATGTTAGTAAAAGAGCCCAAATTTCCAAAAATATTGCGAAAATCAACAATCTTCCATTATAGAGTGAATGTTTGAGGTGTATAGAAGGCATTTATTTCATTTTTAGAAATTTTAATTTTTCACATTTTTCCATGGAAAGTTCCAATACCCCCCCTTTGGGTTCTGGGTGAAAATCTCACTCGACACGAATCAAACAAAAATGTTTCCATGGTGTGTATTGTTGTTCATTTTCATCAAATAAACAAAATAAACCCCAGAATAAATCATTAAAGACAAGAAATGAGCATAAAAGATGCCTCAGCGCAAGTGTTAATGTTAGTAAAAGAGCCCAAATTTCCAAAAATATTGCGAAAAACAACAACCTTCTGTTTTAGAGTAAATGTTTGAGGTGTTTAGAAGGCATTTATTTCATTTTTAGAAATTTTAATTTTTCACATTTTTCCATGAAAAGTGCCAATACCCCCCCTTTGGGTCCCAGGTGAAAATCTCACTTGACACGAATCAAACAAAAATGTTTCCATGGTTTGTATTGTTGTTCATTTTCATCAAATAAACAAAATATAACCCAGAATAAATCATTAAAGACAAGAAATGAGCATAAAAGATGCCTCAGCTCAAGTGTTAATGTTAGTAAAAGAGCCCAAATTTCCAAAAATATTGCGAAAAACAAGAATCTTCCATTATAGAGTGAATGTTTGAGGTGTATAGAAGGCATTTATTTCATTTTTAGAAATTTTAATTTTTCACATTTTTCCATGGAAAGTTCCAATACCCCCCCTTGGGTTCTAGGTGAAAATCTCACTCGACACGAATCAAACAAAAATGTTTCCATGGTGTGTATTGTTGTTCATTTTCATCAAATAAACAAAATAAAACCCAGAAAAAATCCTTAAAGACAAGAAATGAGCATAAAAGATGCCTCAGCGCAAGTGTTAATGTTAGTAAAAGAGCCCAAATTTCCAAAAATATTGCGAAAATCAACAATCTTCCATTATAGAGTGAATGTTTGAGGTGTATAGAAGGCATTTATTTCATTTTTAGAAATTTTAATTTTTCACATTTTTCCATGGAAAGTTCCAATACCCCCCCTTTGGGTTCTAGGTGAAAATCTCACTCGACACGAATCAAACAAAAATGTTTCCATGGTGTGTATTGTTGTTCATTTTCATCAAATAAACAAAATAAACCCCAGAATAAATCATTAAAGACAAGAAATGAGCATAAAAGATGCCTCAGCGCAAGTGTTAATGTTAGTAAAAGAGCCCACATTTCCAAAAATATTGCGAAAAACAACAATCTTCCATTATAGAGTGAATGTTTGAGGTGTATAGAAGGGATTTATTTCATTTTTAGAAATTTTAATTTTCACATTTTTCCATGAAAAGTGCCAATACCCCCCCCTTTGGGTTCTAGGTGATAATCTCACTCGACACGAATCAAACAAAATGGTTTCCATGGTGTGTATTGTTTTTCATTTTCATCAAATAAACAAAATAAAACCCAGAATAAATCATTAAAGACAAGAAATGAGCATAAAAGATGCCTCAGCGCAAGTGTTAATGTTAGTAAAAGAGCCCAAATTTCCAAAAATATTGCGAAAAACAACAATCTTCCATAATAGAGTGAATGTTTGAGGTGTATAGAAGGTATTTATTTCATTTTTAGAAATTTTAATTTTTCACATTTTTCCATAAAAAGGGCCAAAACCCTTTGGGTTCTAGGTGAAAATCTCACTCGACACGAATCAAACAAAAATGTTTCCATGGTGTGTAATGTTGTTCATTTCCATGAAATAAACAAAATAAAACCCAGAATAAATCATTAAAGACAAGAAATGAGCATAAAAGATGCCTCAGCGCAAGTGTTAATGTTAGCAAAAGAGCCCAAATTTCCAAAAATATTGCGAAAAATAACAACCTTCTGTTTTAGAGTACATGTTTGAGGTGTATAGAAGGCATTTATTTCATTTTTAGAAATTTTAATTTTTCACATTTTTCCATGAAAAGTGCCAATACCCCCCCTTTGGGTCCTAGGTGAAAATCTCACTTGACACGAATCAAACAAAAATGTTTCCATGGTTTGTATTGTTGTTCATTTTCATCAAATAAACAAAATAAAACCCAGAATAAATCATTAAAGACAAGAAATGAGCATAAAAGATGCCTCAGCGCAAGTGTTAATGTTAGTAAAAGAGCCCAAATTTCCAAAAATATTGCGAAAAACAACAATCTTCCATTATAGAGTGAATGTTTGAGGTGTATAGAAGGCATTTATTTCATTTTTAGAAATTTTAATTTTTCACATTTTTCCATGGAAAGTTCCAATACCCCCCCTTTGGGTTCTAGGTGAAAATCTCACTCGACACGAATCAAACAAAAAAGTTTCAATGGTGTGTATTGTTGTTCATTTTCATCAAATAAACAAAATAAAACCCAGAATTAATCACTAAAGACAAGAAATGAGCATAAAAGATGCCTCAGCGCAAGTGTTAATGTTAGTAAAAGAGCCCAAACTTCCAAAAATATTGCCAAAAACAACAATCTTCCATTTTAGAGTGAATGTTTATGGTGTATAGAAGGCATTTATTTCATTTTTAGAAATTTTAATTTTCACATTTTTCCATGAAAAGTGCCAATACCCCCCCTTTGGGTTCTAGGTGAAAATCTCACTCGACACGAATCAAACAAAAATGTTTCCATGGTGTGTATTGTTTTTCATTTTCATCAAATAAACAAAATAAAACCCAGAATAAATCCTTAAAGACAAGATATGAGCATAAAAGATGCCTCAGCGCAGGTGTTAATGTTAGTAAAAGAGCCCAAATTTCCAAAAATATTGCGAAAATCAACAATCTTCCATTATAGAGTGAATGTTTGAGGTGTATAGAAGGCATTTATTTCATTTTTAGAAATTTTAATTTTTCACATTTTTCCATGGAAAGTTCCAATACCCCCCCTTTGGGTTCTAGGTGAAAATCTCACTCGACACGAATCAAACAAAAATGTTTCCATGGTGTGTATTGTTGTTCATTTTCATCAAATAAACAAAATAAACCCCAGAATAAATCATTAAAGACAAGAAATGAGCATAAAAGATGCCTCAGCGCAAGTGTTAATGTTAGTAAAAGAGCCCAAATTTCCAAAAATATTGCGAAAAACAACAACCTTCTGTTTTAGAGTAAATGTTTGAGGTATTTAGAAGGCATTTATTTCATTTTTAGAAATTTTAATTTTTCACATTTTTCCATGAAAAGTGCCAATACCCCCCCTTTGGGTTCTAGGTGAAAATCTCACTCGACACGAATCAAACAAAAATGTTTCCATGGTGTGTATTGTTGTTCATTTTCATCAAATAAACAAAATAAAACCCAGAATAAATCATTAAAGACAAGAAATGAGCATAAAAGATGCCTCAGCGCAAGTGTTAATGTTAGTAAAAGAGCCCAAATTTCCAAAAATATTGCGAAAAACAACAACCTTCTGTTTTAGAGTAAATGTTTGAGGTGTATAGAAGGCATTTATTTCATTTTTAGAAATTTTAATTTTTCACATTTTTCCATGGAAAGTGCCAATACCCCCCCTTTGGGTCCTAGGTGAAAATCTCACTTGACACGAATCAAACAAAAATGTTTCCATGGTTTGTATTGTTGTTCATTTTCATCAAATAAACAAAATAAAACCCAGAATAAATCATTAAAGACAAGAAATGAGCATAAAAGATGCCTCAGCGCAAGTGTTAATGTTAGTAAAAGAGCCCAAATTTCCAAAAATATTGCGAAAATCAACAATCTTCCTTTATAGAGTGAATGTTTGAGGTGTTGTATAGAAGGCATTTATTTCATTTTTAGAAATTTTAATTTTTCACATTTTCCATGAAAAGTGCCAATACCCCCCCCTTTGGGTTCTAGGTGAAAATCTCACTCGACACGAATCAAATAAAAATGTTTCCATGGTGTGTATTTTTGTTCATTTACATCAAATAAACAAAATAAAACCCAGAATAAATCATTAAAGACAAGAAATGAGCATAAAAGATGCCTCAGCGCAAGTGTTAATGTTAGTAAAAGAGCCCAAATTTCCAAAAATATTGAGAAAAACAACAATCTTCCATTATAGAGTGAATGTTTGAGGTGTATAGAAGGCATTTATTTAGTTTTAGAAATTTTAATTTTTCACATTTTTCCATGAAAAGTGCCAATACCCCCCCCTTTGGGTTCTAGGTGAAAATCTCACTCGACGCGAATCAAACAAAAATGTTTCCATGGTGTGTATTGTTATTCATTTTCATCAAATAAACAAAATAAAACCTGAATAAATCATTAAAGACAAGAAATGAGCATAAAAGATGCCTCAGCGCAAGTGTTAATGTTAGTAAAAGAGCCCAAATTTCCAAAAATATTGCGAAAATCAACAATCTTCCATTATAGAGTGAATGTTTGAGGTGTATAGAAGGCATTTATTTCATTTTTAGAAATTTTTATTTTCACATTTTTTCATGAAAAGTGCCAATACCCCCCCTTTGGGTTCCAGGTGAAAATCTCACTCGACACGAATCAAACAAAAATGTTTCCATGGTGTGTAATGTTGTTCATTTTCATCAAATAAACAAAATAAAACCCAGAATAAATCATTAAAGACAAGAAATGAGCATAAAAGATGCCTCAGCGCAAGTGTTAATGTTAGTTAAAGAGCCCAAATTTCCAAAAATATTGCGAAAAACAACAATCTTCCATTATAGAGTGAATGTTTGAGGTGTATAAAAGGCATTTATTCCATTTTTAGAAATTTTAATTTTCACATTTTTCCATGAAAAGTGCCAATACCCCCCCCCCCTTTGGGTTCTAGGTGAAAATCTCACTCGACACGAATCAAACAAAAATGTTTCCATGGTGTGTATTGTTGTTTATTTTCATCAAATAAACAAAATAAAACCAAGAATAAATCATTAAAGACAAGAAATGAGCAAAAAAGATGCCTCAGCGCAAGTGTTAATATTAGTAAAAGAGCCCAAATTTCCAAAAATATTGCGAAAAACAACAATCTTCCATTATAGAGTGAATGTTTGAGGTCTATAGAAGGCATTTATTTCATTTTTAGAAATTTTAATTTTCACATTTTTCCATGAAAAGTGCCAATACCCCCCCCTTTGGGTTCTAGGTGAAAATCTCACTCGACACGAATCAAACAAAAATGTTTCCATGGTGTGTATTGTTGTTCATTTTCATCAAATAAACAAAATAAAACCCAGAATAAATCATTAAAGACAAGAAATGAGCATAAAAGATGCCTCAGCGCAAGTGTTAATGTTAGTAAAAGAGCCGAAATTTCCAAAAATATTGCGAAAAACAGCAATCTTCCATTATAGAGTGAATTTTTGAGGAGTATAGAAGGCATTTATTTCATTTTTAGAAATTTTAATTTTCACATTTTTCCATGAAAAGTGCCAATACCCCCCCTTTGGGTTCTAGGTGAAAATCTCACTCGACACGAATCAAACAAAAATGTTTCCATGGTTTGTATTGTTGTTCATTTTCATCAAATAAACAAAATAAATCCCAGAATAAATCATTAAAGACAAGAAATGAGCGTAAAAGATGCCTCAGCGCAAGTGTTAATGTTAGTAAAAGAGCCCAAATTTCCAAAAATATTGAGAAAAACAACAATCTTCCATTATAGAGTGAATGTTTGAGGTGTATAGAAGGCATTTATTTCATTTTTAGAAATTTTAATTTTTCACATTTTTCCATGAAAAGTTCCAATACCCCCCCTTTGGGTTCTAGGTGAAAATCTCACTCGACACGAATCAAACAAAAATGTTTCCATGGTGTGTATTGTTGTTCATTTTCATCAAATGAACAAAATAAAACACAGAATAAATCATTAAAGACAAGAAATGAGCATAAAAGATGCCTGAGCGCAAGTGTTAATGTTAGTAAAAGAGCCCAAATTTCCAAAAATATTGCGAAAATCAACAATCTTCCATTATAGAGTGAATGTTTGAGGTGTTGTATAGAAGGCATTTATTTCATTTTTAGAAATTTTAATTTTTCACATTTTCCATGAAAAGTGCCAATACCCCCCCCTTTGGGTTCTAGGTGAAAATCTCACTCGACACGAATCAAACAAAAATGTTTCCATGGTGTGTATTGTTGTTCATTTTCATCAAATAAAGAAAATAAATCCCAGAATAAATCATTAAAGACAAGAAATGAGCATAAAAGATGCCTCAGCGCAAGTGTTAAAGTTAGTAAAAGAGCCCGAATTTCCAAAAATATTGAGAAAAACAACAATCTTCCATTATAGAGTGAATGTTTGAGGTGTATAGAAGGCATTTATTTCATTTTTAGAAATTTTAATTTTTCACATTTT
Organism: Hetaerina americana; assembly: GCF_022747635.1. Classification (NCBI taxonomy): domain Eukaryota; kingdom Metazoa; phylum Arthropoda; class Insecta; order Odonata; family Calopterygidae; genus Hetaerina; species Hetaerina americana. The sequence continues at coordinate 74,827 of NW_027287005.1, read as the reverse complement.
TCCATGAAAAGTGCCAATACCCCCCCCTTTGGGTTCTAGGTGAAAATCTAACTCGACGCGAATCAAACAAAAATGTTTCCATGGTGTGTATTGTTGTTCATTTTCATCAAATAAACAAAATAAAACCCAGAATAAATCATTAAAGACAAGAAATGAGCATAAAAGATGCCTCAGCGCAAGTGTTAATGTTAGTAAAAGAGCCTACATTTCCAAAAATATTGCGAAAAACAACAATCTTCCATTATAGAGTGAATGTTTGAGGTGTATAGAAAGCATTTATTTCATTTTTGGAAATTTTAATTTTCACATTTTTCCATGAAAAGTGCCAATACCCCCCCCTTTGGGTTCTAGGTGAAAATCTCACTCGACACGAATCAAACAAAATGGTTTCCATGGTGTGTATTGTTTTTCATTTTCATCAAATAAACAAAATAAAACCCAGAATAAATCATTAAAGACAAGAAATGAGCATAAAAGATGCCTCAGCGCAAGTGTTAATGTTATTTAAAGAGCCCAAATTTCCAAAAATATTGCGAAAAACAACAATCTTCCATTATAGAGTGAATGTTTGAGGTGTATAAAAGGCATTTATTCCATTTTTAGAAATTTTAATTTTTCACATTTTTCCATGAAAAGTGCCAATACCCCCTTTGGGTTCTAGGTGAAAATCTCACTCGACACCAATCAAACAAAAATGTTTCCATGGTGTGTATTGTTGTTCATTTTCATCAAATAAACAAAATAAAACCCAGAATAAATCATTAAAGACAAGAAATGAGCATAAAAGATGCCTCAGCGCAAGTGTTAATGTTAGTAAAAGAGCCCAAATTTCCAAAAATATTGCGAAAAACAACAATCTTCCATTATAGAGTGAATGTTTGAGGTGTATAGAAGGCATTTATTTCATTTTTAGATATTTTAATTTTTCACATTTTTCCATGAAAAGTGCCAACACCCCCTTTGGGTTCTAGGTGAAAATCTCACTCGACACGAATCAAACAAAAATGTTTCCATGGTGTGTATTGTTGTTCATTTTCATCAAATAAACAAAATAAAACCCAGAATTAATCCTGAAAGACAAGAAATGAGCATAAAAGATGCCTCAGCGCAAGTGTTAATATTAGTAAGAGAGCCCAAATTTCCAAAAATATTGCGAAAAACAACAATCTTCCATTATAGAGTGAATGTTTGAGGTGTATAGAAGGCATTTATTTCATTTTTAGAAATTTTAATTTTCACATTTTTCCATGAAAAGTGCCAATACCCCCCCCTTTGGGTTCTAGGTGAAAATCTCACTCGACGCGAATCAAACAAAAATGTTTCCATGGTGTGTAGTGTTGTTCATTTTCATGAAATAAACAAAATAAAACCCAGAATAAATCATTAAAGACAAGAAATGAGCATAAAAGATGCCTCAGCGCAAGTGTTAATGTTAGTAAAAGAGCCCAAATTTCCAAAAATATTGCGAAAAACAACAATCTTCCATTATAGAGTGAATGTTTGAGGTGTATAGAAGGCATTTATTTCATTTTTAGAAATTTTAATTTTTCACATTTTTCCATGAAAAGTGCCAATACCCCCCCCTTTGGGTTCTAGGTGAAAATCTCACTCGACGCGAATCAAACAAAAATGTTTCCATGGTGTGTATTGTTGTTCATTTTCATCAAATAAACAAAATAAAACCCAGAATAAATCATTAAAGACAAGAAATGAGCATAAAAGATGCCTCAGCGCAAGTGTTAATGTTAGTAAAAGAGCCTACATTTCCAAAAATATTGCGAAAAACAACAATCTTCCATTATAGAGTGAATGTTTGAGGTGTATAGAAGGCATTTATTTCATTTTTGGAAATTTTAATGTTCACATTTTTCCATGAAAAGTGCCAATACCCCCCCCTTTGGGTTCTAGGTGAAAATCTCACTCGACACGAATCAAACAAAATGGTTTCCATGGTGTGTATTGTTTTTCATTTTCATCAAATAAACAAAATAAAACCCAGAATAAATCATTAAAGACAAGAAATGAGCATAAAAGATGCCTCAGCGCAAGTGTTAATGTTAGTAAAAGAGCCCAAAATTTCCAAAAATATTGCGAAAATCAACAATCTTCCATTATAGAGTGAATGTTTGAGGTGTATAGAAGGCATTTATTTCATTTTTATAAATTTAAATTTTCACATTTTATCATGAAAAGTGCCATTACCCCCCCTTTGGGTTCCAGGTGAAAATCTCACTCGACACGAATCAAACAAAAATGTTTCCATGGTGTGTAATGTTGTTCATTTTCATCAAATAAACAAAATAAAACCCAGAATAAATCATTAAAGACAAGAAATGAGCATAAAAGATGCCTCAAGGCAAGTGTTAATGTTATTTAAAGAGCCCAAATTTCCAAAAATATTGCGAAAAACAACAATCTTCCATTATAGAGTGAATGTTTGAGGTGTATAAAAGGCATTTATTCCATTTTTAGAAATTTTAATTTTTCACATTTTTCCATGAAAAGTTCCAATACCCCCTTTGGGTTCTAGGTGAAAATCTCACTCGACACCAATCAAACAAAAATGTTTCCATGGTGTGTATTGTTGTTCATTTTCATCAAATAAACAAAATAAAACCCAGAATAAATCATTAAAGACAAGAAATGAGCATAAAAGATGCCTCAGCGCAAGTGTTAATGTTAGTAAAAGAGCCCAAATTTCCAAAAATATTGCGAAAAACAACAATCTTCCATTATAGAGTGAATGTTTGAGGTGTATAGAAGGCATTTATTTCATTTTTAGAAATTTTAATTTTTCACATTTTTCCATGAAAAGTGCCAACACCCCCTTTGGGTTCTAGGTGAAAATCTCACTCGACACGAATCAAACAAAAATGTTTCCATGGTGTGTATTGTTGTTCATTTTCATCAAATAAACAAAATAAAACCCAGAATTAATCCTGAAAGACAAGAAATGAGCATAAAAGATGCCTCAGCGCAAGTGTTAATATTAGTAAGAGAGCCCAAATTTCCAAAAATATTGCGAAAAACAACAATCTTCCATTATAGAGTGAATGTTTGAGGTGTATAGAAGGCATTTATTTCATTTTTAGAAATTTTAATTTTCACATTTTTCCATGAAAAGTGCCAATACCCCCCCCTTTGGGTTCTAGGTGAAAATCTCACTCGACACGAATCAAACAAAAATGTTTCCATGGTGTGTAATGTTGTTCATTTTCATGAAATAAACAAAATAAAACCCAGAATAAATCATTAAAGACAAGAAATGAGCATAAAAGATGCCTCAGCGCAAGTGTTAATGTTAGTTAAAGAGCCCAAATTTCCAAAAATATTGCGAAAAACAACAATCTTCCATTATAGAGTGAATGTTTGAGGTGTATAGAAGGCATTTATTTCATTTTTAGAAATTTTATTTTTCACATTTTTCCATGAAAAGTGCCAATACCCCCCCCCTTTGGGTTCTAGGTGAAAATCTCACTCGACACGAATCAAATAAAAATGTTTCCATGGTGTGTATTTTTGTTCATTTACATCAAATAAACAAAATAAAACCCAGAATAAATCATTAAAGACAAGAAATGAGCATAAAAGATGCCTCAGCGCAAGTGTTAATGTTAGTAAAAGAGCCCAAATTTCCAAAAATATTGAGAAAAACAACAATCTTCCATTATAGAGTGAATGTTTGAGGTGTATAGAAGGCATTTATTTAGTTTTAGAAATTTTAATTTTTCACATTTTTCCATGAAAAGTGCCAATACCCCCCCCTTTGGGTTCTAGGTGAAAATCTCACTCGACGCGAATCAAACAAAAATGTTTCCATGGTGTGTATTGTTATTCATTTTCATCAAATAAACAAAATAAAACCCAGAATAAATCATTAAAGACAAGAAATGAGCATAAAAGATGCCTCAGCGCAAGTGTTAATGTTAGTAAAAGAGCCCAAATTTCCAAAAATATTGCGAAAATCAACAATCTTCCATTATAGAGTGAATGTTTGAGGTGTATAGAAGGCATTTATTTCATTTTTAGAAATTTTTATTTTCACATTTTTTCATGAAAAGTGCCAATACCCCCCCTTTGGGTTCCAGGTGAAAATCTCACTCGACACGAATCAAACAAAAATGTTTCCATGGTGTGTAATGTTGTTCATTTTCATCAAATAAACAAAATAAAACCCAGAATAAATCATTAAAGACAAGAAATGAGCATAAAAGATGCCTCAGCGCAAGTGTTAATGTTAGTTAAAGAGCCCAAATTTCCAAAAATATTGCGAAAAACAACAATCTTCCATTATAGAGTGAATGTTTGAGGTGTATAAAAGGCATTTATTCCATTTTTAGAAATTTTAATTTTCACATTTTTCCATGAAAAGTGCCAATACCCCCCCCCCCTTTGGGTTCTAGGTGAAAATCTCACTCGAAACGAATCAAACAAAAATGTTTCCATGGTGTGTATTGTTGTTTATTTTCATCAAATAAACAAAATAAAACCAAGAATAAATCATTAAAGACAAGAAATGAGCAAAAAAGATGCCTCAGCGCAAGTGTTAATATTAGTAAAAGAGCCCAAATTTCCAAAAATATTGCGAAAAACAACAATCTTCCATTATAGAGTGAATGTTTGAGGTCTATAGAAGGCATTTATTTCATTTTTAGAAATTTTAATTTTCACATTTTTCCATGAAAAGTGCCAATACCCCCCCCCTTTGGGTTCTAGGTGAAAATCTCACTCGACACGAATCAAACAAAAATGTTTCCATGGTGTGTATTGTTGTTCATTTTCATCAAATAAACAAAATAAAACCCAGAATAAATCATTAAAGACAAGAAATGAGCATAAAAGATGCCTCAGCGCAAGTGTTAATGTTAGTAAAAGAGCCGAAATTTCCAAAAATATTGCGAAAAACAGCAATCTTCCATTATAGAGTGAATTTTTGAGGAGTATAGAAGGCATTTATTTCATTTTTAGAAATTTTAATTTTCACATTTTTCCATGAAAAGTGCCAATACCCCCCCTTTGGGTTCTAGGTGAAAATCTCACTCGACACGAATCAAACAAAAATGTTTCCATGGTTTGTATTGTTGTTCATTTTCATCAAATAAACAAAATAAATCCCAGAATAAATCATTAAAGACAAGAAATGAGCGTAAAAGATGCCTCAGCGCAAGTGTTAATGTTAGTAAAAGAGCCCAAATTTCCAAAAATATTGAGAAAAACAACAATCTTCCATTATAGAGTGAATGTTTGAGGTGTATAGAAGGCATTTATTTCATTTTTAGAAATTTTAATTTTTCACATTTTTCCATGAAAAGTTCCAATACCCCCCCTTTGGGTTCTAGGTGAAAATCTCACTCGACACGAATCAAACAAAAATGTTTCCATGGTGTGTATTGTTGTTCATTTTCATCAAATAAACAAAATAAAACCCAGAATTAATCCTGAAAGACAAGAAATGAGCATAAAAGATGCCTCAGCGCAAGTGTTAATATTAGTAAGAGCCCAAATTTCCAAAAATATTGCGAAAAACAACAATCTTCCATTATAGAGTGAATGTTTGAGGTGTATAGAAGGCATTTATTTCATTTTTAGAAATTTTAATTTTCACATTTTTCCATGAAAAGTGCCAATACCCCCCCCTTTGGGTTCTAGGTGAAAATCTCACTCGACGCGAATCAAACAAAAATGTTTCCATGGTGTGTAATGTTGTTCATTTTCATGAAATAAACAAAATAAAACCCAGAATAAATCATTAAAGACAAGAAATGAGCATAAAAGATGCCTCAGCGCAAGTGTTAATGTTAGTAAAAGAGCCCAAATTTCCAAAAATATTGCGAAAAACAACAATCTTCCATTATAGAGTGAATGTTTGAGGTGTATAGAAGGCATTTATTTCATTTTTAGAAATTTTAATTTTTCACATTTTTCCATGAAAAGTGCCAATACCCCCCCCCTTTGGGTTCTAGGTGAAAATCTCACTCGACGCGAATCAAACAAAAATGTTTCCATGGTGTGTATTGTTGTTCATTTTCATCAAATAAACAAAATAAAACCCAGAATAAATCATTAAAGACAAGAAATGAGCATAAAAGATGCCTCAGCGCAAGTGTTAATGTTAGTAAAAGAGCCTACATTTCCAAAAATATTGCGAAAAACAACAATCTTCCATTATAGAGTGAATGTTTGAGGTGTATAGAAGGCATTTATTTCATTTTTGGAAATTTTAATGTTCACATTTTTCCATGAAAAGTGCCAATACCCCCCCCTTTGGGTTCTAGGTGAAAATCTCACTCGACACGAATCAAACAAAATGGTTTCCATGGTGTGTATTGTTTTTCATTTTCATCAAATAAACAAAATAAAACCCAGAATAAATCATTAAAGACAAGAAATGAGCATAAAAGATGCCTCAAGGCAAGTGTTAATGTTATTTAAAGAGCCCAAATTTCCAAAAATATTGCGAAAAACAACAATCTTCCATTATAGAGTGAATGTTTGAGGTGTATAAAAGGCATTTATTCCATTTTTAGAAATTTTAATTTTTCACATTTTTCCATGAAAAGTGCCAATACCCCCTTTGGGTTCTAGGTGAAAATCTCACTCGACACCAATCAAACAAAAATGTTTCCATGGTGTGTATTGTTGTTCATTTTCATCAAATAAACAAAATAAAACCCAGAATAAATCATTAAAGACAAGAAATGAGCATAAAAGATGCCTCAGCGCAAGTGTTAATGTTAGTAAAAGAGCCCAAATTTCCAAAAATATTGCGAAAAACAACAATCTTCCATTATAGAGTGAATGTTTGAGGTGTATAGAAGGCATTTATTTCATTTTTAGAAATTTTAATTTTTCACATTTTTCCATGAAAAGTGCCAACACCCCCTTTGGGTTCTAGGTGAAAATCTCACTCGACACGAATCAAACAAAAATGTTTCCATGGTGTGTATTGTTGTTCATTTTTATCAAATAAACAAAATAAAACCCAGAATTAATCCTGAAAGACAAGAAATGAGCATAAAAGATGCCTCAGCGCAAGTGTTAATATTAGTAAGAGAGCCCAAATTTCCAAAAATATTGCGAAAAACAACAATCTTCCATTATAGAGTGAATGTTTGAGGTGTATAGAAGGCATTTATTTCATTTTTAGAAATTTTAATTTTCACCTTTTTCCATGAAAAGTGCCAATACCCCCCCCCTTTGGGTTCTAGGTGAAAATCTCACTCGACACGAATCAAACAAAAATGTTTCCATGGTGTGTAATGTTGTTCATTTTCATGAAATAAACAAAATAAAACCCAGAATAAATCATTAAAGACAAGAAATGAGCATAAAAGATGCCTCAGCGCAAGTGTTAATGTTAGTTAAAGAGCCCAAATTTCCAAAAATATTGCGAAAAACAACAATCTTCCATTATAGAGTGAATGTTTGAGGTGTATAGAAGGCATTTATTTCATTTTTAGAAATTTTAATTTTCACATTTTTCCATGAAAAGTGCCAATACCCCCCCCTTTGGGTTCTAGGTGAAAATCTCACTCGACACGAATCAAACAAAAATGTTTCCATGGTGTGTATTGTTGTTCATTTTCATCAAATGAACAAAATAAAACCCAGAATAAATCATTAAAGACAAGAAATGAGCATAAAAGATGCCTCAGCGCAAGTGTTAATGTTAGTAAAAGAGCCCAAATTTCCAAAAATATTGCGAAAATCAACAATCTTCCATTATAGAGTGAATGTTTGAGGTGTTGTATAGAAGGCATTTATTTCATTTTTAGAAATTTTAATTTTTCACATTTTCCATGAAAAGTGCCAATACCCCCCCCTTTGGGTTCTAGGTGAAAATCTCACTCGACACGAATCAAACAAAAATGTTTCCATGGTGTGTATTGTTGTTCATTTTCATCAAATAAAGAAAATAAATCCCAGAATAAATCATTAAAGACAAGAAATGAGCATAAAAGATGCCTCAGCGCAAGTGTTAAAGTTAGTAAAAGAGCCCGAATTTCCAAAAATATTGAGAAAAACAACAATCTTCCATTATAGAGTGAATGTTTGAGGTGTATAGAAGGCATTTATTTCATTTTTAGAAATTTTAATTTTTCACATTTTTCCATGAAAAGTGCCAATACCCCCCCCTTTGGGTTCTAGGTGAAAATCTCACTCGACGCGAATCAAACAAAAATGTTTCCATGGTGTGTATTGTTGTTCATTTTCATCAAATAAACAAAATAAAACCCAGAATAAATCATTAAAGACAAGAAATGAGCATAAAAGATGCCTCAGCGCAAGTGTTAATGTTAGTAAAAGAGCCTACATTTCCAAAAATATTGCGAAAAACAACAATCTTCCATTATAGAGTGAATGTTTGAGGTGTATAGAAGGCATTTATTTCATTTTTGGAAATTTTAATTTTCACATTTTTCCATGAAAAGTGCCAATACCCCCCCCTTTGGGTTCTAGGTGAAAATCTCACTCGACACGAATCAAACAAAATGGTTTCCATGGTGTGTATTGTTTTTCATTTTCATCAAATAAACAAAATAAAACCCAGAATAAATCATTAAAGACAAGAAATGAGCATAAAAGATGCCTCAGCGCAAGTGTTAATGTTAGTAAAAGAGCCCAAATTTCCAAAAATATTGCGAAAATCAACAATCTTCCATTATAGAGTGAATGTTTGAGGTGTATAGAAGGCATTTATTTCATTTTTAGAAATTTTAATTTTCACATTTTTTCATGAAAAGTGCCAATACCCCCCCTTTGGGTTCCAGGTGAAAATCTCACTCGACACGAATCAAACAAAAATGTTTCCATGGTGTGTAATGTTGTTCATTTTCATCAAATAAACAAAATAAAACCCAGAATAAATCATTAAAGACAAGAAATGAGCATAAAAGATGCCTCAAGGCAAGTGTTAATGTTATTTAAAGAGCCCAAATTTCCAAAAATATTGCGAAAAACAACAATCTTCCATTATAGAGTGAATGTTTGAGGTGTATAAAAGGCATTTATTCCATTTTTAGAAATTTTAATTTTTCACATTTTTCCATGAAAAGTGCCAATACCCCCTTTGGGTTCTAGGTGAAAATCTCACTCGACACCAATCAAACAAAAATGTTTCCATGGTGTGTATTGTTGTTCATTTTCATCAAATAAACAAAATAAAACCCAGAATAAATCATTAAAGACAAGAAATGAGCATAAAAGATGCCTCAGCGCAAGTGTTAATGTTAGTAAAAGAGCCCAAATTTCCAAAAATATTGCGAAAAACAACAATCTTCCATTATAGAGTGAATGTTTGAGGTGTATAGAAGGCATTTATTTCATTTTTAGAAATTTTAATTTTTCACATTTTTCCATGAAAAGTGCCAACACCCCCTTTGGGTTCTAGGTGAAAATCTCACTCGACACGAATCAAACAAAAATGTTTCCATGGTGTGTATTGTTGTTCATTTTCATCAAATAAACAAAATAAAACCCAGAATTAATCCTGAAAGACAAGAAATGAGCATAAAAGATGCCTCAGCGCAAGTGTTAATATTAGTAAGAGAGCCCAAATTTCCAAAAATATTGCGAAAAACAACAATCTTCCATTATAGAGTGAATGTTTGAGGTGTATAGAAGGCATTTATTTCATTTTTAGAAATTTTAATTTTCACATTTTTCCATGAAAAGTGCCAATACCCCCCCCTTTGGGTTCTAGGTGAAAATCTCACTCGACGCGAATCAAACAAAAATGTTTCCATGGTGTGTAATGTTGTTCATTTTCATGAAATAAACAAAATAAAACCCAGAATAAATCATTAAAGACAAGAAATGAGCATAAAAGATGCCTCAGCGCAAGTGTTAATGTTAGTTAAAGAGCCCAAATTTCCAAAAATATTGCGAAAAACAACAATCTTCCATTATAGAGTGAATGTTTGAGGTGTATAGAAGGCATTTATTTCATTTTTAGAAATTTTAATTTTCACATTTTTCCATGAAAAGTGCCAATACCCCCCCCCTTTGGGTTCTAGGTGAAAATCTCACTCGACACGAATCAAACAAAAATGTTTCCATGGTGTGTATTGTTGTTCATTTTCATCAAATAAACAAAATAAAACCCAGAATAAATCATTAAAGACAAGAAATGAGCATAAAAGATGCCTCAGCGCAAGTGTTAATGTTAGTAAAAGAGCCGAAATTTCCAAAAATATTGCGAAAAACAGCAATCTTCCATTATAGAGTGAATGTTTGAGGAGTATAGAAGGCATTTATTTCATTTTTAGAAATTTTAATTTTCACATTTTTCCATGAAAAGTGCCAATACCCCCCCTTTGGGTTCTAGGTGAAAATCTCACTCGACACGAATCAAACAAAAATGTTTCCATGGTTTGTATTGTTGTTCATTTTCATCAAATAAACAAAATAAATCCCAGAATAAATCATTAAAGACAAGAAATGAGCGTAAAAGATGCCTCAGCGCAAGTGTTAATGTTAGTAAAAGAGCCCAAATTTCCAAAAATATTGAGAAAAACAACAATCTTCCATTATAGAGTGAATGTTTGAGGTGTATAGAAGGCATTTATTTCATTTTTAGAAATTTTAATTTTTCACATTTTTCCATGAAAAGTTCCAATACCCCCCCTTTGGGTTCTAGGTGAAAATCTCACTCGACACGAATCAAACAAAAATGTTTCCATGGTGTGTATTGTTGTTCATTTTCATCAAATGAACAAAATAAAACCCAGAATAAATCATTAAAGACAAGAAATGAGCATAAAAGATGCCTCAGCGCAAGTGTTAATGTTAGTAAAAGAGCCCAAATTTCCAAAAATATTGCGAAAATCAACAATCTTCCATTATAGAGTGAATGTTTGAGGTGTTGTATAGAAGGCATTTATTTCATTTTTAGAAATTTTAATTTTTCACATTTTCCATGAAAAGTGCCAATACCCCCCCCTTTGGGTTCTAGGTGAAAATCTCACTCGACACGAATCAAACAAAAATGTTTCCATGGTGTGTATTGTTGTTCATTTTCATCAAATAAAGAAAATAAATCCCAGAATAAATCATTAAAGACAAGAAACGAGCATAAAAGATGCCTCAGCGCAAGTGTTAAAGTTAGTAAAAGAGCCCAAATTTCCAAAAATATTGAGAAAAACAACAATCTTCCATTATAGAGTGAATGTTTGAGGTGTATAGAAGGCATTTATTTCATTTTTGGAAATTTTAATTTTCACAATTTTCAATGAAAAGTGCCAATACCCCCCCCTTTGGGTTCTAGGTGAAAATCTCACTCGACACGAATCAAACAAAATGGTTTCCATGGTGTGTATTGTTTTTCATTTTCATCAAATAAACAAAATAAAACCCAGAATAAATCATTAAAGACAAGAAATGAGCATAAAAGATGCCTCAGCGCAAGTGTTAATGTTAGTAAAAGAGCCCAAATTTCCAAAAATATTGCGAAAATCAACAATCTTCCATTATAGAGTGAATGTTTGAGGTGTATAGAAGGCATTTATTTCATTTTTAGAAATTTTAATTTTCACATTTTTTCATGAAAAGTGCCAATACCCCCCCTTTGGGTTCCAGGTGAAAATCTCACTCGACACGAATCAAACAAAAATGTTCCCATGGTGTGTAATGTTGTTCATTTTCATCAAATAAACAAAATAAAACCCAGAATAAATCATTAAAGACAAGATATGAGCATAAAAGATGCCTCAAGGCAAGTGTTAATGTTATTTAAAGAGCCCAAATTTCCAAAAATATTGCGAAAAACAACAATCTTCCATTATAGAGTGAATGTTTGAGGTGTATAAAAGGCATTTATTCCATTTTTAGAAATTTTAATTTTTCACATTTTTCCATGAAAAGTGCCAATACCCCCTTTGGGTTCTAGGTGAAAATCTCACTCGACACCAATCAAACAAAAATGTTTCCATGGTGTGTATTGTTGTTCATTTTCATCAAATAAACAAAATAAAACCCAGAATAAATCATTAAAGACAAGAAATGAGCATAAAAGATGCCTCAGCGCAAGTGTTAATGTTAGTAAAAGAGCCCAAATTTCCAAAAATATTGCGAAAAACAACAATCTTCCATTATAGAGTGAATGTTTGAGGTGTATAGAAGGCATTTATTTCATTTTTAGAAATTTTAATTTTTCACATTTTTCCATGAAAAGTGCCAACACCCCCTTTGGGTTCTAGGTGAAAATCTCACTCGACACGAATCAAACAAAAATGTTTCCATGGTGTGTATTGTTGTTCATTTTCATCAAATAAACAAAATAAAACCCAGAATTAATCCTGAAAGACAAGAAATGTGCATAAAAGATGCCTCAGCGCAAGTGTTAATATTAGTAAGAGAGCCCAAATTTCCAAAAATATTGCGAAAAACAACAATCTTCCATTATAGAGTGAATGTTTGAGGTGTATAGAAGGCATTTATTTCATTTTTAGAAATTTTAATTTTCACATTTTTCCATGAAAAGTGCCAATACCCCCCCCTTTGGGTTCTAGGTGAAAATCTCACTCGACGCGTATCAAACAAAAATGTTTCCATGGTGTGTAATGTTGTTCATTTTCATGAAATAAACAAAATAAAACCCAGAATAAATCATTAAAGACAAGAAATGAGCATAAAAGATGCCTCAGCGCAAGTGTTAATGTTAGTTAAAGAGCCCAAATTTCCAAAAATATTGCGAAAAACAACAATCTTCCATTATAGAGTGAATGTTTGAGGTGTATAAAAGGCATTTATTCCATTTTTAGAAATTTTAATTTTTCACATTTTTCCATGAAAAGTGCCAATACCCCCCCCTTTGGGTTCTAGGTGAAAATCTCACTCGACGCGAATCAAACAAAAATGTTTCCATGGTGTGTAATGTTGTTCATTTTCATCAAATAAACAAAATAAAACCCAGAATAAATCATTAAAGACAAGAAATGAGCATAAAAGATGCCTCAGCGCAAGTGTTTATGTTAGTTAAAGAGCCCAAATTTCCAAAAATATTGCGAAAAACAACAATCTTCCATTATAGAGTGAATGTTTGAGGTGTATAAAAGGCATTTATTCCATTTTTAGAAATTTTAATTTTTCACATTTTTCCATGAAAAGTGCCAATACCCCCTTTGGGTTCTAGGTGAAAATCTCACTCGACACAAATCAAACAAAAATGTTTCCATGGTGTGTATTGTTGTTCATTTTCATCAAATAAACAAAATAAAACCCAGAATAAATCATTAAAGACAAGAAATGAGCATAAAAGATGCCTCAGCGCAAGTGTTAATGTTAGTAAAAGAGCCCAAATTTCCAAAAATATTGCGAAAAACAACAATCTTCCATTATAGAGTGAATGTTTGAGGTGTATAGAAGGCATTTATTTCATTTTTAGAAATTTTAATTTTCACATTTTTCCATGAAAAGTGCCAATACCCCCCCATTTGGGTTCTAGGTGAAAATCTCACTCGACACGAATCAAACAAAAATGTTTCCATAGTGTGTATTGTTGTTCATTTTCATCAAATAAACAAAATAAAACCCAGAATAAATCATTAAAGACAAGAAATGAGCATAAAAGATGCCTCAGCGCAAGTGTTAATGTTAGTAAAAGAGCCGAAATTTCCAAAAATATTGCGAAAAACAGCAATCTTCCATTATAGAGTGAATGTTTGAGGAGTATAGAAGGCATTTATTTCATTTTTAGAAATTTTAATTTTTCGCATTTCTCCATGAAAAGTGCCAATACATCCTTTAGGTTCTCGGTGAAAATATCATTCGACACCAATCAAACAAATATGTTTCCATGGTGTGTGTTGTTGTTCATTTTCATCAAATAAACATAATAAAACCCAGAATAAATCATTAAAGACAAGAAATGAGCATAAAAGATGCCTCAGCGCAAGTGTTAATGTTAGTAAAAGAGCCCAAATTTCCAAAAATATTGCGAAAATCAACAATCTTCCATTATAGAGTGAATGTTTGAGGTGTATAGAAGGCATTTATTTCATTTTTAGAAATTATAATTTTTCACATTTTCCATGAAAAGTGCCAATACCCCCCCCCTTTGGGTTCTAGGTGAAAATCTCACTCGACACGAATCAAACAAAAATGTTTCCATGGTGTGTATTGTAGTTCATTTTCATCAAATAAACAAAATAAAACCCAGAATAAATCATTAAAGACAAGAAATGAGCATAAAAGATGCCTCAGCGCAAGTGTAAATGTTAGTAAAAGAGCCCACATTTCCAAAAATATTGCGAAAAACAACAATCTTCCATTATAGAGTGAATGTTTGAGGTGTATAGAAGGCATTTATTTCATTTTTGGAAATTTTAATTTTCACATTTTTCCATGAAAAGTGCCAATACCCCCCCCTTTGGGTTTTAGGTGAAAATCTCACTGGACACGAATCAAACAAAATGGTTTCCATGGTGTGTATTGTTTTTCATTTTCATCAAATAAACAAAATAAAACCCAGAATAAATCATTAAAGACAAGAAATGAGCATAAAAGATGCCTCAGCGCAAGTGTTAATGTTAGTAAAAGAGCCCAAATTTCCAAAAATATTGCGAAAAACAACAATCTTCCATTATAGAGTGAATGTTTGAGGTGTATAAAAGGCATTTATTCCATTTTTAGAAATTTTAATTTTTCACATTTTTCCATGAAAAGTGCCAATACCCCCCCCTTTGGGTTCTAGGTGAAAATCTCACTCGACGCGAATCAAACAAAAATGTTTCCATGGTGTGTAATGTTGTTCATTTTCATCAAATAAACAAAATAAAACCCAGAATAAATCATTAAAGACAAGAAATGAGCATAAAAGATGCCTCAGCGCAAGTGTTTATGTTAGTTAAAGAGCCCAAATTTCCAAAAATATTGCGAAAAACAACAATCATCCATTATAGAGTGAATGTTTGAGGTGTATAAAAGGCATTTATTCCATTTTTAGAAATTTTAATTTTTCACATTTTTCCATGAAAAGTGCCAATACCCCCTTTGGGTTCTAGGTGAAAATCTCACTCGACACAAATCAAACAAAAATGTTTCCATGGTGTGTATTGTTGTTCATTTTCATCAAATAAACAAAATAAAACCCAGAATAAATCATTAAAGACAAGAAATGAGCATAAAAGATGCCTCAGCGCAAGTGTTAAAGTTAGTAAAAGAGCCGAAATTTCCAAAAATATTGCGAAAAAGAGCAATCTTCCATTATAGAGTGAATGTTAGAGGAGTATAGAAGGCATTTATTTCATTTTTAGAAATTTTAATTTTCACATTTTTCCATGAAAAGTGCCAATACCCCCCCTTTGGGTTCTAGGTGAAAATCTCACTCGACACGAATCAAACAAAAATGTTTCCATGGTTTGTATTGTTGTTCATTTTCATCAAATAAACAAAATAAATCCCAGAATAAATCCTGAAAGACAAGAAATGAGCATAAAAGATGCCTCAGCGCAAGTGTTAATGTTAGTAAAAGAGCCCAAATTTCCAAAAATATTGCGAAAAACAACAATCTTCCATTATAGAGTGAATGTTTGAGGTGTATAGAAGGCATTTATTTCATTTTTAGAAATTTTAATTTTTCGCATTTCTCCATGAAAAGTGCCAATACCCCCTTTAGGTTCTCGGTGAAAATATCATTCGACACCAATCAAACAAATATGTTTCCATGGTGTGTGTTGTTGTTCATTTTCATCAAATAAACAAAATAAAACCCAGAATAAATCATTAAAGACAAGAAATGAGCATAAAAGATGCCTCAGCGCAAGTGTTAATGTTAGTAAAAGAGCCCAAATTTCCAAAAATATTGCGAAAATCAACAATCTTCCATTATAGAGTGAATGTTTGAGGTGTATAGAAGGCATTTATTTCATTTTTAGAAATTTTAATTTTTCACATTTTCCATGAAAAGTGCCAATACCCCCCCCCCCTTTGGGTTCTAGGTGAAAATCTCACTCGACACGAATCAAACAAAAATGTTTCCATGGTGTGTATTGTTTTTCATTTTCATCAAATAAACAAAATAAAACCCAGAATAAATCATTAAAGACAAGAAATGAGCATAAAAGATGCCTCAGCGCAAGTGTTAATGTTAGTAAAAGAGCCCAAATTTCCAAAAATATTGCGAAAAACAACAATCTTCCATTATAGAGTGAATGTTTGAGGTGTATAGAAGGCATTTATTTCATTTTTAGAAATTTTAATTTTTCACATTTTTCCATGAAAAGTGCCAATACCCCCCCCTTTGGGTTCTAGGTGAAAATCTCACTCGACACGAATCAAACAAAAATGTTTCCATGGTGTGTATTGTTGTTCATTTTCATCAAATAAACAAAATAAAACCCAGAATTAATCCTGAAAGACAAGAAATGAGCATAAAAGATGCCTCAGCGCAAGTGTTTATATTAGTAAAAGAGCCCAAATTTCCAAAAATATTGCGAAAAACAACAATCTTCCATTATAGAGTGAATGTTTGAGGTGTATAGAAGGCATTTATTTCATTTTTAGAAATTTTAATTTTCACATTTTTCCATGAAAAGTGCCAATACCCCCCCCTTTGGGTTCTAGGTGAAAATCTCACTCGACGCGAATCAAACAAAAATGTTTCCATGGTGTGTAATGTTGTTCATTTTCATCAAATAAACAAAATAAAACCCAGAATAAATCATTAAAGACAAGAAATGAGCATAAAAGATGCCTCAGCGCAAGTGTTAATGTTAGTTAAAGAGCCCAAATTTCCAAAAATATTGCGAAAAAACAACAATCTTCCATTATAGAGTGAATGTTTGAGGTGTATAAAAGGCATTTATTCCATTTTTAGAAATTTTAATTTTTCACATTTTTCCATGAAAAGTGCCAATACCCCCTTTGGGTTCTAGGTGAAAATCTCACTCGACACAAATCAAACAAAAATGTTTCCATTGTGTGTATTGTTGTTCATTTTCATCAAATAAACAAAATAAAACCCAGAATTAATCCTGA
This sequence comes from Hetaerina americana, assembly GCF_022747635.1. Lineage (NCBI taxonomy): Eukaryota > Metazoa > Arthropoda > Insecta > Odonata > Calopterygidae > Hetaerina > Hetaerina americana. Next base: position 57,850 of record NW_027287005.1, on the reverse strand, counting down.
AAGACAAGAAATGAGCATAAAAGATGCCTCAGCGCAAGTGTTAATATTAGTAAAAGAGCCCAAATTTCCAAAAATATTGCGAAAAACAACAATCTTCCATTATAGAGTGAATGTTTCAGGTGTATAGAAGGCATTTATTTCATTTTTAGATATTTTAATTTTTCACATTTTTCCATGAAAAGTGCCAATACCCCCCCCTTTGGGTTCTAGGTGAAAATCTCACTCGACACGAATCAAACAAAAATGTTTCCATGGTGTGTATTGTTGTTTATTTTCATCAAATAAACAAAATAAAACCCAGAATAAATCATTAAAGACAGGAAATGAGCATAAAAGATGCCTCAGCGCAAGTAATAATGTTAGTAAAAGAGCCAAAATTTCCAAAAATATTGCGAAAAACAACAACCTTCTGGTTTAGAATAAATGTTTGAGGTGTATAGAAGGCATTTATTTCATTTTTAGAAATTTTAACTTTTCACATTTTTCCATGAAAAGTGCCAATACCCCCCCCTTTGGGTTCTAGGTGAAAATCTCACTTGACGCTAATCAAACAAAAATGTTTCCATGGTGTGTATTGTTGTTCATTTTCATCAAATAAACAAAATAAAACCCAGAATTAATCCTGAAAGACAAGAAATGAGCATAAAAGATGCCTCAGCGCAAGTGTTAATATTAGTAAAAGAGCCCAAATTTCCAAAAATTTTGCGAAAAAAAAAATTTTCCATTATAGAGTGAATGTTTGAGGTGTATATAAGGCATTTATTTCATTTTTAGAAATTTTAATTTTCACATTTTTCCATGAAAAGTGCCAATACCCCCCCCTTTGGGTTCTAGGTGAAAATCTCACTCGACACGAATCAAACAAAAATGTTTCCATGGTGTGTATTGTTGTTCATTTTCATCAAATAAACAAAATAAAACCCAGAATAAATCATTAAAGACAAGAAATGAGCATAAAAGATGCCTCAGCGCAAGTGTTAAAGTTAGTAAAAGAGCCGAAATTTCCAAAAATATTGCGAAAAAGAGCAATCTTCCATTATAGAGTGAATGTTAGAGGAGTATAGAAGGCATTTATTTCATTTTTAGAAATTTTATTTTTCACATTTTTCCATGAAAAGTGCCAATCCCCCCCCTTTGGGTTCTAGGTGAAAATCTCACTTGACGCAAATCAAACAAAAATGTTTCCATGGTGTGTATTGTTGTTCATTTTCATCAAATAAACAAAATAAATCCCAGAATTAATCCTGAAAGACAAGAAATGAGCATAAAAGATGCCTCAGCGCAAGTGTTAATATTAGTAAAAGAGCCCAAATTTCCAAAAATATTGCGAAAAACAACAATCTTCCATTATAGAGTGAATGTTTGAGGTGTATAGAAGGCATTTATTTCATTTTTAGAAATTTTAATTTTCACATTTTTCCATGAAAAGTGCCAATACCCTCCCCTTTGGGTTCTAGGTGAAAATCTCACTCGACGCGAATCAAACAAAAATGTTTCCATGGTGTGTAATGTTGTTCATTTTCATGAAATAAACAAAATAAAACCCAGAATAAATCATTAAAGACAAGAAATGAGCATAAAAGATGCCTCAGCGCAAGTGTTAATGTTAGTTAAAGTGCCCAAATTTCCAAAAATATTGCGAAAAACAACAATCTTCCATTATAGAGTGAATGTTTGAGGTGTATAAAAGGCATTTATTCCATTTTTAGAAATTTTAATTTTTCACATTTTTCCATGAAAAGTGCCAATACCCCCCCCTTTTGGTTCTAGGTGAAAATCTCACTCGACGCGAATCAAACAAAAATGTTTCCATGGTGTGTAATGTTGTTCATTTTCATCAAATAAACAAAATAAAACCCAGAATAAATCATTAAAGACAAGAAATGAGCATAAAAGATGCCTCGGCGCAAGTGTTAATGTTAGTTAAAGAGCCCAAATTTCCAAAAATATTGCGAAAAACAACAATCTTCCATTATAGAGTGAATGTTTGAGGTGTATAAAAGGCATTTATTCCATTTTTAGAAATTTTAATTTTTCACATTTTTCCATGAAAAGTGCCAATACCCCCTTTGGGTTCTAGGTGAAAATCTCACTCGACACAAATCAAACAAAAATGTTTCCATGGTGTGTATTGTTGTTCATTTTCATCAAATAAACAAAATAAAACCCAGAATTAATCCTGAAAGACAAGAAATGAGCATAAATGATGCCTCAGCGCAAGTGTTAATATTAGTAAAAGAGCCCAAATTTCCAAAAATATTGCGAAAAACAACAATTTTCCATTATAGAGTGAATGTTTCAGGTGTATAGAAGGCATGTATTTCATTTTTAGATATTTTAATTTTTCACATTTTTCCATGAAAAGTGCCAATACCCCCCCCTTTGGGTTCTAGGTGAAAATCTCACTCGACACGAATCAAACAAAAATGTTTCAAAGGTGTGTATTGTTGTTTATTTTCATCAAATAAACAAAATAAAACCCAGAATAAATCATTAAAGACAAGAAATGAGCATAAAAGATGCCTCAGCGCAAATGTTAATGTTAGTAAAAGAGCCCAAATTTCCAAAAATATTGCGAAAAACAACAACCTTCTGTTTTAGAGTAAATGTTTGAGGTGTATAGAAGGCATTTATTTCATTTTTTGAAATTTTAATTTTTCACATTTTTCCATGAAAAGTGCCAATACCCCCCCCTTTGGGTTCTAGGTGAAAATCTCACTTGACGCAAATCAAACAAAAATGTTTCCATGGTGTGTATTGTTGTTCATTTTCATCAAATAAACAAAATAAAACCCAGAATTAATCCTGAAAGACAAGAAATGAGCATAAAAGATGCCTCAGCGCAAGTGTTAATATTAGTAAAAGAGCCCAAATTTCCAAAAATATTGCGAAAAACAACAATCTTCCATTATAGAGTGAATGTTTCAGGTGTATAGAAGGCATTTATTTCATTTTTAGAAATTTTAATTTTCACATTTTTCCATGAAAAGTGCCAATACCCCCCCCTTTGGGTTCTAGGTGAAAATCTCACTCGACACGAATCAAACAAAAATGTTTCCATGGTGTGTATTGTTGTTCATTTTCATCAAATAAACAAAATAAAACCCAGAATAAATCATTAAAGACAAGAAATGAGCATAAAAGATGCCTCAGCGCAAGTGTTAAAGTTAGTAAAAGAGCCGAAATTTCCAAAAATATTGCGAAAAAGAGCAATCTTCCATTATAGAGTGAATGTTAGAGGAGTATAGAAGGCATTTATTTCATTTTTAGAAATTTTGATTTTCACATTTTTCCATGAAAAGTGCCAATACCCCCCCCTTTGGGTTCTAGGTGAAAATCTCACTTGACGCAAATCAAACAAAAATGTTTCCATGGTGTGTATTGTTGTTCATTTTCATCAAATAAACAAAATAAAACCCAGAATTAATCCTGAAAGACAAGAAATGAGCATAAAAGATGCCTCAGCGCAAGTGTTAATATTAGTAAAAGAGCCCAAATTTCCAAAAATATTGCGAAAAACAACAATCTTCCATTATAGAGTGAATGTTTGAGGTGTATAGAAGGCATTTATTTCATTTTTAGAAATTTAAATTTTCACATTTTTCCATGAAAAGTGCCAATACCCCCCCCTTTGGGTTCTAGGTGAAAATCTCACTCGACGCGAATCAAACAAAAATGTTTCCATGGTGTGTAATGTTGTTCATTTTCATGAAATAAACAAAATAAAACCCAGAATAAATCATGAAAGACAAGAAATGAGCATAAAAGATGCCTCAGCGCAAGTGTTAATGTTAGTTAAAGAGCCCAAATTTCCAAAAATATTGCGAAAAACAACAATCTTCCATTATAGAGTGAATGTTTGAGGTGTATAAAAGGCATTTATTCCATTTTTAGAAATTTTAATTTTTCACATTTTTCCATGAAAAGTGCCAATACCCCCCCCTTTGGGTTCTAGGTGAAAATCTCACTCGACGCGAATCAAACAAAAATGTTTCCATGGTGTGTAATGTTGTTCATTTTCATCAAATAAACAAAATAAAACCCAGAATAAATCATTAAAGACAAGAAATGAGCATAAAAGATGCCTCAGCGCAAGTGTTAATGTTAGTTAAAGGGGCCAAATTTCCAAAAATATTGCGAAAAACAACAATCTTCCATTATAGAGTGAATGTTTGAGGTGTATAAAAGGCATTTATTCCATTTTTAGAAATTTTAATTTTTCACATTTTTCCATGAAAAGTGCCAATACCCCCTTTGGGTTCTAGGTGAAAATCTCACTCGACACAAATCAAACAAAAATGTTTCCATGGTATGTATTGTTGTTCATTTTCATCAAATAAACAAAATAAAACCCAGAATAAATCAATAAAGACAAGAAATGAGCATAAAAGATGCCTCAGCGCAAGTGTTAATGTTAGTAAAAGAGCCCAAATTTCCAAAAATATTGCGAAAAACAACAATCTTCCATTATAGAGTGAATGTTTGAGGTGTATAGAAGGCATTTATTTCATTTTTAGAAATTTTAATTTTCACATTTTTCCATGAAAAGTGCCAATACCCCCCCCTTTGGGTTCTAGGTGAAAATCTCACTCGACACGAATCAAACAAAAATGTTTCCATGGTGTGTATTGTTGTTTATTTTCATCAAATAAACAAAATAAATCCCAGAATAAATCATTAAAGACAAGAAATGAGCATAAAAGATGCCTCAGCGCAAGTGTTAATGTTAGTAAAAGAGCCCAAATTTCCAAAAATATTGCGAAAAACAACAACCTTCTGTTTTAGAGTAAATGTTTGAGGTGTATAGAAGGCATTTATTTCATTTTTAGAAATTTTAATTTTTCACATTTTTCCATGAAAAGTGCCAATACCCCCTCCTTTGGGTTCTAGGTGAAAATCTCACTTGACGCAAATCAAACAAAAATGTTTCCATGGTGTGTATTGTTGTTCATTTTCATCAAATAAACAAAATAAAACCCAGAATTAATCCTGAAGGACAAGAAATGAGCATAAAAGATGCCTCAGCGCAAGTGTTAATATTAGTAAAAGAGCCCAAATTTCCAAAAATAATGCGAAAAACAACAATCTTCCATTATAGAGTGAATGTTTGAGGTGTATATAAGGCATTTATTTCATTTTTAGAAATTTTAATTTTCACATTTTTCCATGAAAAGTGCCAATACCCCCCCTTTGGGTTCTAGGTGAAAATCTCACTCGACACGAATCAAACAAAAATGTTTCCATGGTGTGTATTGTTGTTCATTTTCATCAAATAAACAAAATAAAACCCAGAATAAATCATTAAAGACAAGAAATGAGCATAAAAGATGCCTCAGCGCAAGTGTTAAACTTAGTAAAAGAGCCGAAATTTCCAAAAATATTGCGAAAAAGAGCAATCTTCCATTATAGAGTGAATGTTAGAGGAGTATAGAAGGCATTTATTTCATTTTTAGAAATTTTAATTTTCCCATTTTTCCATGAAAAGTGCCAATACCCCCCCTTTGGGTTCTAGGTGAAAATCTCACTCGACACGAATCAAACAAAAATGTTTCCATGGAGTGTATTGTTGTTCATTTTCATGAAATAAACCAAATAAAACCCAGAATAAATCATTAAAGACAAGAAATGAGCATAAAAGATGCCTCAGCGCAAGTGTTAATGTTAGTAAAAGAGCCTAAATTTCCAAAAATATTGCGAAAAACAACAACCTTTGTTTTAGAGTAAATGTTTGAGGTGTATAGAAGGCATTTATTTCATTTTTAGAAATTTTAATTTTTCACATTTTTCCATGAAAAGTGCCAATACCCCCCCTTTGGGTCCTAGGTGAAAATCTCACTTGACACGAATCAAACAAAAATGTTTCCATGGTTTGTATTGCTGTTCATTTTCATCAAATTAATAAAATAAAACCCAGAATAAATCATTAAAGACAAGAAATGAGCATAAAAGATGCCTCAGCGCAATTGCTAATGTTAGTAAAAGAGCCCAAATTTCCAAAAATATTGCGAAAATCAACAATCTTCCATTATAGAGTGAATGTTTGAGGTGTATAGAAGGCATTTATTTCATTTTTAGAAATTTTAATTTTTCACATTTTCCATGAAAAGTGCCAATACCCCCCCCTTTGGGTTCTAGGTGAAAATCTCACTCGACACGAATCAAACAAAAATGTTTCCATGGTGTGTATTGTTGTTCATTTTCATCAAATAAACAAAATAAATCCCAGAATAAATCATTAAAGACAAGAAATGAGCATAAAAGATGCCTCAGCGAAAGTGTTAATGTTAGTAACAGAGCCCAAATTTCCAAAAATATTGAGAAAAACAACAATCTTCCATTATAGAGTGAATGTTTGAGGTGTATAGAAGGCATTTATTTCATTTTTAGAAATTTTAATTTTTCACATTTTTCCATGAAAAGTGCCAATTCCCCCCCTTTGGGTTCTAGGTGAAAATCTCACTCGACGCGAATCAAACAAAAATGTTTCCATGGTGTGTGTTGTTGTTCATTTTCATCAAATAAACAAAATAAAACCCAGAATAAATCATTAAAGACAAGAAATGAGCATAAAAGATGCCTCAGCGCAAGTGTTAATGTTAGTAAAAGAGCCCACATTTCCAAAAATATTGCGAAAAACAACAATCTTCCATTATAGAGTGAATGTTTGAGGTGTATAGAAGGCATTTATTTCATTTTTTAAAATTTTAAATTTCACATTTTTCCATGAAAAGTGCCAATACCCACACTTTGGGATCTAGGTGAAAATCCCACTCGACACGAATCAAACAAAAATGTTTCCATGGTGTGTATTGTTTTTCATTTTCATTAAATAAACAAAATAAAACCCAGAATAAATCATTAAAGACAAGAAATGAGCATAAAAGATGCCTCAGCGCAAGTTTTAACGTTAGTAAAAGAGCCCAAATTTCCAAAAATATTGCGGAAAAAAACAATCTTCCTTTATAGAATGAATGTTTGAGGTGTATAGAAGGCATTTATTTCATTTTTAGAAATTTTAATTTTTCACATTTTTCCATGAAAAGTGCCAATACCCCCCCTTTGGGTTCTAGGTGAAAATCTCAGTCGACACGAATCAAACAAAAATGTTTCCATGGTGTGTATTGTTGTTCATTTTCATCAAATAAACAAAATAAAACCCAGAATAAATCATTAAAGAAAAGAAATGAGCATAAAAGATGACTCAGCGCAAGTGTTAATGTTAGTAACAAAGCCCAAATTTCCATAAATATTGCAAAAACATCAATCTTCCTTATAGAGTGAATGTTTGAGGTGTATAGAAGGCATTTATTTCATTTTTAGAAATTTTAATTTTTCAAATTTTTCAATGAAAAGTGCCAATACCTCCCCCTTTGGGTTCTAGGTGAAAATCCCACTCGACACGAATCAAACAAAAATGTTTCCATGGTGTGTATTATTGTTTAATTTGCATTAAATAAACAAAAAAAAACCCAGAATAAATCATTGAAGACAAGAAATGAGCATAAAAGATGCCTCAGCGCAAGTGTTGACGTTAGTAAAAGAGCCCAAATTTCCAAAAATATTGCGAAAAACAACAATCTTCCATTATAGAGTGAATGTTTGAGGTGTATAGAAGGCATTTATTTCATTTTTAGAAATTTTAATTTTTCACATTTTTCCATGAAAAGTGCCAATACCCCCCCCTTTGGGTTTTAGGTGAAAATCTCACTCGACACGAATCAAACAAAAATGTTTCCATGGTGTGTATTGTTGTTCATTTTCATCAAATAAACAAAATAAAACCCAGAATAAATCATTAAAGACAAGAAATGAGCATAAAAGATGCCTCAGCGAAAGTGTTAATGTTAGTAACAGAGCCCAAATTTCCATAAATATTGCGAAAAACATCAATCTTCCTTATAGAGTGAATGTTTGAGGTGTATAGAAGGCATTTATTTCATTTTTAGAAATTTTAATTTTTCAAATTTTTCAATGAAAAGTGCCAATACCTCCCCTTTGGGTTCTAGGTGAAAATCTCACTCGACGCGAATCAAACAAAAATGTTTCCATGGTGTGTGTTGTTGTTCATTTTCATCAAATAAACAAAAAAAACCCAGAATAAATCATTAAAGACAAGAAATGAGCATAAAAGATGCCTCAGCGCAAGTGTTAATGTTAGTAAAAGAGCCCACATTTCCAAAAATATTGCGAAAAACAACAATCTTCCATTATAGAGTGAATGTTTAAGGTGTATAGAAGGCATTTATTTCATTTTTAGAAATTTTAAATTTCACATTTTTCCATGAAAAGTGCCAATACCCACACTTTGGGTTCTAGGTGAAAATCTCACTCGACACTAATCAAACATTGTGGTTTCCATGGTGTGTATTGTTGTTCATTTTCATCAAATAAACAAAATAAAACCCTGAATAAATCATTAAAGACAAGAAATGAGCATAAAAGATGCCTCAGCGCAAGTGTTAATGTTAGTAAAAGAGCCCAAATTTCCAAAAATATTGCGAAAAACAACAATCTTCCATTTTAGAGTGAATGTTTGAGGTGTATAGAAGGCATTTATTTCATTTTTAGAAATTTTAATTTTTCAAATTTTTCAATGAAAAGTGCCAATACCCCCCCCCCTTTGGGTTCTAGGTGAAAATCCCACTCGACACGAATCAAACAAAAATGTTTCCATGGTGTGTATTGTTTTTCATTTTCATTAAATAAACAAAATAAAACCCAGAATAAATCATTAAAGACAAGAAATGAGCATAAAAGATGCCTCAGCGCAAGTTTTAACGTTAGTTAAAGAGCCCAAATTTCCAAAAATATTGCGGAAAAAAATCTTCCTTTATAGAATGAATGTTTGAGGTGTAAAGAAGGCATTTATTTCATTTTTAGAAATTTTAATTTTTCACATTTTTCCATGAAAAGTGCCAATACCCCCCCTTTGGGTTCTAGGTGAAAATCTCACTCGACACGAATCAAACAAAAATGTTTCCATGGTGTGTATTGTTGTTCATTTTCATTAAATAAACAAAATAAAACCCAGAATAAATCATTAAAGACAAGAAATGAGCATAAAAGATGCCTCAACGCAAGTGTTAACGTTAGTAAAAGAGCCCAAATTTCCAAAAATATTGCGAAAAACAACAATCTTCCATTATAGAGTGAATGTTTGAGGTGTATAGAAGGCATTTATTTCATTTTTAGAAATTTTAATTTTTCACATTTTTCCATGAAAAGTGCCAATACCCCCCCCTTTGGGTTCTAGGTGAAAATCTCAGTCGACACGAATCAAACAAAAATGTTTCCATGGTGTGTATTGTTGTTCATTTTCATCAAATAAACAAAATAAAACCCAGAATAAATCATTAAAGACAAGAAATGAGCATAAAAGATGCCTCAGCGCTAGTGTTAATGTTAGTAACAGAGCCCAAATTTCCATAAATATTGCGAAAAACATCAATCTTCCTTATAGAGTGAATGTTTGAGGTGTATAGAAGGCATTTATTTCATTTTTAGAAATTTTAATTTTTCAAATTTTTCAATGAAAAGTGCCAATACCTCCCCCTTTGGGTTCTAGGTGAAAATCCCACTCGACACGAATCAAACAAAAATGTTTCCATGGTGTGTATTATTGTTTAATTTGCATTAAATAAACAAAAAAAACCCAGAATAAATCATTGAAGACAAGAAATGAGCATAAAAGATGCCTCAGCGCAAGTGTTAACGTTAGTAAAAGAGCCCAAATTTCTAAAAATATTGCGAAAAACAACAATCTTCCATTATAGAGTGAATGTTTGAGGTGTATAGAAGGCATTTATTTCATTTTTAGAAATTTTAATTTTTTACATTTTTCCATGAAAAGTGCCAAAACCCCCCCCTTTGGGTTTTAGGTGAAAATCTCACTCGACACGAATCAAACAAAAATGTTTCCATGGTGTGTATTGTTGTTCATTTTCATCAAATAAACAAAATAAAACCCAGAATAAATCATTAAAGACAAGAAATGAGCATAAAAGATGCCTCAGCGCAAGTGTTAATGTTAGTAAAAGAGCCCAAATTTCCAAAAATATTGCGAAAAACAACAATCTTCCATTATAGATTGAATGTTTGAGGTGTATAGAAGGCATTTATTTCATTTTTAGAAATTTTAATTTTTCACATTTTTCCATGAAAAGTGCCAATACCCCCCCCCTTTGGGTTCTAGGTGAAAATCTCACTCGAAACGAATCAAACAAAAATGTTTCCATAGTGTGTGTATTGTTGTTCATTTTCATCAAATAAACAAAATAAAACCCAGAATAAATCATTAAAGACAAGAAATGAGCATAAAAGATGCCTCAGCGTAAGTGTTATTGTTAGTAAAAGAGCCCAAATTTCCAAAAATTTTGCAAAAAACAACAATCTTCCATTATAGAGTGAATGTTTGAGGTGTATAGAAGGCATTTATTTCATTTTTAGAAATTTTAATTTTTCACATTTTTCCATGAAAAGTGCCAATACCCCCTTTGGGTTCTAGGTGAAAATCTCACTCGACACGTATCAAACAAAAATGTTTCCATGGTGTGTATTGTTGTTCATTTTCATCAAATAAACAAAATAAAACCCAGAATAAATCATTAAAGACAAGAAATGAGCATAAAAGATGCCTCAGCGCAAGTGTTAATGTTAGTAACAGAGCCCAAATTTCCATAAATATTGCGAAAAACATCAATCTTCCTTATAGAGTGAATGTTTGAGGTGTATAGAAGGCATTTATTTCATTTTTAGAAATTTTAATTTTTCAAATTTTTCCATGAAAAGTGCCATTACCCCCCCCTTTGGGTTCTAGGTGAAAATCTCACTCGACACGAATCAAACAAAAATGTTTCCATGGTGTGTATTGTTGTTTATTTTCATCAAATAAACAAAATAAATCCCAGAATAAATCATTAAAGACAAGAAATGAGCATAAAAGATGCCTCAGCGCAAGTGTTAATGTTAGTAAAAGAGCCCAAATTTCCAAAAATATTGCGAAAAACAACAACCTTCTGTTTTAGAGTAAATGTTTGAGGTGTATAGAAGGCATTTATTTCATTTTTAGAAATTTTAATTTTTCACATTTTTCCATGAAAAGTGCCAATACCCCCTCCTTTGGGTTCTAGGTGAAAATCTCACTTGACGCAAATCAAACAAAAATGTTTCCATGGTGTGTATTGTTGTTCATTTTCATCAAATAAACAAAATAAAACCCAGAATTAATCCTGAAGGACAAGAAATGAGCATAAAAGATGCCTCAGCGCAAGTGTTAATATTAGTAAAAGAGCCCAAATTTCCAAAAATATTGCGAAAAACAACAATCTTCCATTATAGAGTGAATGTTTGAGGTGTATATAAGGCATTTATTTCATTTTTAGAAATTTTAATTTTCACATTTTTCCATGAAAAGTGCCAATACCCCCCCTTTGGGTTCTAGGTGAAAATCTCACTCGACACGAATCAAACAAAAATGTTTCCATGGTGTGTATTGTTGTTCATTTTCATCAAATAAACAAAATAAAACCCAGAATAAATCATTAAAGACAAGAAATGAGCATAAAAGATGCCTCAGCGCAAGTGTTAAACTTAGTAAAAGAGCCGAAATTTCCAAAAATATTGCGAAAAAGAGCAATCTTCCATTATAGAGTGAATGTTAGAGGAGTATAGAAGGCATTTATTTCATTTTTAGAAATTTTAATTTTCCCATTTTTCCATGAAAAGTGCCAATACCCCCCCTTTGGGTTCTAGGTGAAAATCTCACTCGACACGAATCAAACAAAAATGTTTCCATGGAGTGTATTGTTGTTCATTTTCATGAAATAAACCAAATAAAACCCAGAATAAATCATTAAAGACAAGAAATGAGCATAAAAGATGCCTCAGCGCAAGTGTTAATGTTAGTAAAAGAGCCTAAATTTCCAAAAATATTGCGAAAAACAACAACCTTTGTTTTAGAGTAAATGTTTGAGGTGTATAGAAGGCATTTATTTCATTTTTAGAAATTTTAATTTTTCACATTTTTCCATGAAAAGTGCCAATACCCCCCCTTTGGGTCCTAGGTGAAAATCTCACTTGACACGAATCAAACAAAAATGTTTCCATGGTTTGTATTGCTGTTCATTTTCATCAAATTAATAAAATAAAACCCAGAATAAATCATTAAAGACAAGAAATGAGCATAAAAGATGCCTCAGCGTAAGTGTTAATGTTAGTAAAAGAGCCTAAATTTCCAAAATATTGCGAAAAACAACAATCTTCCATTATAAGGTGAATGTTTGAGGTGTATAGAAGGCATTTATTTCATTTTTCGAAATTTTAATTTTTCACATTTTTACATTGAAAGTGCCAATACCCCCCCTTTGGGTTCTAGGTGAAAATCTCACTCGACACGAATCAAACAAAAATGTTTCCATGGTGTGTATTGTTGTTCATTTTCATCAAATAAACAAAATAAAACCCAGAATAAATCATTAAAGACAAGAAATGAGCATAAAAGATGCCTCAGCGCAATTGTTAATGTTAGTAAAAGAGCCCAAATTTCCAAAAATATTGCGAAAATCAACAATCTTCCATTATAGAGTGAATGTTTGAGGTGTATAGAAGGCATTTATTTCATTTTTAGAAATTTTAATTTTTCACATTTTCCATGAAAAGTGCCAATACCCCCCCCTTTGGGTTCTAGGTGAAAATCTCACTCGACACGAATCAAACAAAAATGTTTCCATGGTGTGTATTGTTGTTCATTTTCATCAAATAAACAAAATAAATCCCAGAATAAATCATTAAAGACAAGAAATGAGCATAAAAGATGCCTCAGCGAAAGTGTTAATGTTAGTAACAGAGCCCAAATTTCCAAAAATATTGAGAAAAACAACAATCTTCCATTATAGAGTGAATGTTTGAGGTGTATAGAAGGCATTTATTTCATTTTTAGAAATTTTAATTTTTCACATTTTTCCATGAAAAGTGCCAATTCCCCCCTTTGGGTTCTAGGTGAAAATCTCACTCGACGCGAATCAAACAAAAATGTTTCCATGGTGTGTGTTGTTGTTCATTTTCATCAAATAAACAAAATAAAACCCAGAATAAATCATTAAAGACAAGAAATGAGCATAAAAGATGCCTCAGCGCAAGTGTTAATGTTAGTAAAAGAGCCCACATTTCCAAAAATATTGCGAAAAACAACAATCTTCCATTATAGAGTGAATGTTTGAGGTGTATAGAAGGCATTTATTTCATTTTTTTAAATTTTAAATTTCACATTTTTCCATGAAAAGTGCCAATACCCACACTTTGGGATCTAGGTGAAAATCCCACTCGACACGAATCAAACAAAAATGTTTCCATGGTGTGTATTGTTTTTCATTTTCATTAAATAAACAAAATAAAACCCAGAATAAATCATTAAAGACAAGAAATGAGCATAAAAGATGCCTCAGCGCAAGTTTTAACGTTAGTAAAAGAGCCCAAATTTCCAAAAATATTGCGGAAAAAGACAATCTTCCTTTATAGAATGAATGTTTGAGGTGTATAGAAGGCATTTATTTCATTTTTAGAAATTTTAATTTTTCACATTTTTCCATGAAAAGTGCCAATACCCCCCCTTTGGGTTCTAGGTGAAAATCTCAGTCGACACGAATCAAACAAAAATGTTTCCATGGTGTGTATTGTTGTTCATTTTCATCAAATAAACAAAATAAAACCCAGAATAAATCATTAAAGAAAAGAAATGAGCATAAAAGATGACTCAGCGCAAGTGTTAATGTTAGTAACAAAGCCCAAATTTCCATAAATATTGCAAAAACATCAATCTTCCTTATAGAGTGAATGTTTGAGGTGTATAGAAGGCATTTATTTCATTTTTAGAAATTTTAATTTTTCAAATTTTTCAATGAAAAGTGCCAATACCTCCCCCTTTGGGTTCTAGGTGAAAATCCCACTCGACACGAATCAAACAAAAATGTTTCCATGGTGTGTATTATTGTTTAATTTGCATTAAATAAACAAAAAAAACCCAGAATAAATCATTGAAGACAAGAAATGAGCATAAAAGATGCCTCAGCGCAAGTGTTGACGTTAGTAAAAGAGCCCAAATTTCCAAAAATATTGCGAAAAACAACAATCTTCCATTATAGAGTGAATGTTTGAGGTGTATAGAAGGCATTTATTTCATTTTTAGAAATTTTAATTTTTCACATTTTTCCATGAAAAGTGCCAATACCCCCCCCTTTGGGTTTTAGGTGAAAATCTCACTCGACACGAATCAAACAAAAATGTTTCCATGGTGTGTATTGTTGTTCATTTTCATCAAATAAACAAAATAAAACCCAGAATAAATCATTAAAGACAAGAAATGAGCATAAAAGATGCCTCAGCGAAAGTGTTAATGTTAGTAACAGAGCCCAAATTTCCATAAATATTGCGAAAAACATCAATCTTCCTTATAGAGTGAATGTTTGAGGTGTATAGAAGGCATTTATTTCATTTTTAGAAATTTTAATTTTTCAAATTTTTCAATGAAAAGTGCCAATACCTCCCCTTTGGGTTCTAGGTGAAAATCTCACTCGACGCGAATCAAACAAAAATGTTTCCATGGTGTGTGTTGTTGTTCATTTTCATCAAATAAACAAAAAAAAACCCAGAATAAATCATTAAAGACAAGAAATGAGCATAAAAGATGCCTCAGCGCAAGTGTTAATGTTAGTAAAAGAGCCCACATTTCCAAAAATATTGCGAAAAACAACAATCTTCCATTATAGAGTGAATGTTTAAGGTGTATAGAAGGCATTTATTTCATTTTTAGAAATTTTAAATTTCACATTTTTCCATGAAAAGTGCCAATACCCACACTTTGGGTTCTAGGTGAAAATCTCACTCGACACTAATCAAACATTGTGGTTTCCATGGTGTGTATTGTTGTTCATTTTCATCAAATAAACAAAATAAAACCCTGAATAAATCATTAAAGACAAGAAATGAGCATAAAAGATGCCTCAGCGCAAGTGTTAATGTTAGTAAAAGAGCCCAAATTTCCAAAAATATTGCGAAAAACAACAATCTTCCATTTTAGAGTGAATGTTTGAGGTGTATAGAAGGCATTTATTTCATTTTTAGAAATTTTAATTTTTCAAATTTTTCAATGAAAAGTGCCAATACCCCCCCCCCCTTTGGGTTCTAGGTGAAAATCCCACTCGACACGAATCAAACAAAAATGTTTCCATGGTGTGTATTGTTTTTCATTTTCATTAAATAAACAAAATAAAACCCAGAATAAATCATTAAAGACAAGAAATGAGCATAAAAGATGCCTCAGCGCAAGTTTTAACGTTAGTTAAAGAGCCCAAATTTCCAAAAATATTGCGGAAAAAAATCTTCCTTTATAGAATGAATGTTTGAGGTGTAAAGAAGGCATTTATTTCATTTTTAGAAATTTTAATTTTTCACATTTTTCCATGAAAAGTGCCAATACCCCCCCTTTGGGTTCTAGGTGAAAATCTCACTCGACACGAATCAAACAAAAATGTTTCCATGGTGTGTATTGTTGTTCATTTTCATTAAATAAACAAAATAAAACCCAGAATAAATCATTAAAGACAAGAAATGAGCATAAAAGATGCCTCAACGCAAGTGTTAACGTTAGTAAAAGAGCCCAAATTTCCAAAAATATTGCGAAAAACAACAATCTTCCATTATAGAGTGAATGTTTGAGGTGTATAGAAGGCATTTATTTCATTTTTAGAAATTTTAATTTTTCACATTTTTCCATGAAAAGTGCCAATACCCCCCCCTTTGGGTTCTAGGTGAAAATCTCAGTCGACACGAATCAAACAAAAATGTTTCCATGGTGTGTATTGTTGTTCATTTTCATCAAATAAACAAAATAAAACCCAGAATAAATCATTAAAGACAAGAAATGAGCATAAAAGATGCCTCAGCGCTAGTGTTAATGTTAGTAACAGAGCCCAAATTTCCATAAATATTGCGAAAAACATCAATCTTCCTTATAGAGTGAATGTTTGAGGTGTATAGAAGGCATTTATTTCATTTTTAGAAATTTTAATTTTTCAAATTTTTCAATGAAAAGTGCCAATACCTCCCCCTTTGGGTTCTAGGTGAAAATCCCACTCGACACGAATCAAACAAAAATGTTTCCATGGTGTGTATTATTGTTTAATTTGCATTAAATAAACAAAAAAAACCCAGAATAAATCATTGAAGACAAGAAATGAGCATAAAAGATGCCTCAGCGCAAGTGTTAACGTTAGTAAAAGAGCCCAAATTTCTAAAAATATTGCGAAAAACAACAATCTTCCATTATAGAGTGAATGTTTGAGGTGTATAGAAGGCATTTATTTCATTTTTAGAAATTTTAATTTTTTACATTTTTCCATGAAAAGTGCCAAAACCCCCCCCTTTGGGTTTTAGGTGAAAATCTCACTCGACACGAATCAAACAAAAATGTTTCCATGGTGTGTATTGTTGTTCATTTTCATCAAATAAACAAAATAAAACCCAGAATAAATCATTAAAGACAAGAAATGAGCATAAAAGATGCCTCAGCGCAAGTGTTAATGTTAGTAAAAGAGCCCAAATTTCCAAAAATATTGCGAAAAACAACAATCTTCCATTATAGATTGAATGTTTGAGGTGTATAGAAGGCATTTATTTCATTTTTAGAAATTTTAATTTTTCATATTTTTCCATGAAAAGTGCCAATACCCCCCCCCCTTTGGGTTCTAGGTGAAAATCTCACTCGAAACGAATCAAACAAAAATGTTTCCATAGTGTGTGTATTGTTGTTCATTTTCATCAAATAAACAAAATAAAACCCAGAATAAATCATTAAAGACAAGAAATGAGCATAAAAGATGCCTCAGCGTAAGTGTTATTGTTAGTAAAAGAGCCCAAATTTCCAAAAATTTTGCAAAAAACAACAATCTTCCATTATAGAGTGAATGTTTGAGGTGTATAGAAGGCATTTATTTCATTTTTAGAAATTTTAATTTTTCACATTTTTCCATGAAAAGTGCCAATACCCCCTTTGGGTTCTAGGTGAAAATCTCACTCGACACGAATCAAACAAAAATGTTTCCATGGTGTGTATTGTTGTTCATTTTCATCAAATAAACAAAATAAAACCCAGAATAAATCATTAAAGACAAGAAATGAGCATAAAAGATGCCTCAGCGCAAGTGTTAATGTTAGTAACAGAGCCCAAATTTCCATAAATATTGCGAAAAACATCAATCTTCCTTATAGAGTGAATGTTTGAGGTGTATAGAAGGCATTTATTTCATTTTTAGAAATTTTAATTTTTCAAATTTTTCAATGAAAAGTGCCAATACCTCCCCTTTGGGTTCTAGGTGAAAATCTCACTCGACACGAATCAAACAAAAATGTTTCCATGGCGTGTAATGTTGTTCATTTTCATTAAATAAACAAAATAAAACCCAGAATAAATCATTAAAGACAAGAAATGAGCATAAAAGATGCCTCAGCGAAAGTGTTAACGTTAGTAAAAGAGCCCAAATTTCAAAAAATATTGCGAAAAACAACAATCTTCCATTATAGAGTGAATGTTTGAGGTGTATAGAAGGCATTTATTTCATTTTTAGAAATTTTAATTTTTCTCATTTTTCCATGAAAAGTGCCAATACCCCCTTTGGGTTCTAGGTGAAAATCTCACTCGACACGAATCAAACAAAAATGTTTCCATGGTGTGTATTGTTGTTCATTTTCATCAAATAAACAAAATAAAACCCAGAATAAATCATTAAAGACAAGAAATGAGCATAAAAGATGCCTCAGCGCAAGTGTTAATGTTAGTAACAGAGCCCAAATTTCCATAAATATTGCGAAAAACATCAATCTTCCTTATAGAGTGAATGTTTGAGGTGTATAGAAGGCATTTATTTCATTTTTAGAAATTTTAATTTTTCACATTTTTCCATGAAAAGTGCCAATACCCCCCCCTTTGGGTTCTAGGTGAAAATCTCACTCGACACGAATCAAACAAAAATGTTTCCATGGTGTGTATTGTTGTTCATTTTCATCAAATAAACAAAATAAAACCCAGAATAAATCATTAAAGACAAGAAATGAGCATAAAAGATGCCTCAGCACAAGTGTTAATGTTAGTAAAAGAGCCCAAATTTCCAAAAATATTGCGAAAAACAACAATCTTCCATTATAGAGTGAATGTTTGAGGTGTATAGAAGGCATTTATTTCATTTTTAGAAATTTTAATTTTTCACATTTTTCCATGAAAAGTGCCAATACCCCCCCCTTTGGGTTCTAGGTGAAAATCTCACTCGAAACGAATCAAACAAAAATGTTTCCATGGTGTGTGTATTGTTGTTCATTTTCATCAAATAAACAAAATAAAACCCAGAATAAATCATTAAAGACAAGAAATGGGCATAAAAGATGCCTCAGCGCAAGTGTTATTGTAAGTAAAAGAGCCCAAATTTCCAAAAATATTGCGAAAAACAACAATCTTCTATTATAGAGTGAATGTTTGAGGTGTATAGAAGGCATTTATTTCATTTTTAGAAATTTTAATTTTTCACATTTTTCCATGAAAAGTGCCAATACCCCCCCTTTGGGTTCTAGGTGAAAATCTCACTCGACACGAATAAACAAAAATGTTTCCATGGTGTGTATTGTTGTTCATTTTCATCAAATAAACAAAATAAAACCCAGAATAAATCATTAAAGACAAGAGTTGAGCATAAAAGATGCCTCAGCGCAAGTGTTAATGTTAGTAAAAGAGCCCAAATTTCCAAAAATATTGCGAAAAACAACAATCTTCCATTATAGAGTGAATGTTTGAGGTGTATAGAAGGCAATTATTTCATTTTTAGAAATTTTAATTTTTCACATTTTTCCATGAAAAGTGCCAATACCCCCCCTTTGGGTTCTAGGTGAAAATCTCACTCGACACGAATCAAACAAAAATGTTTCCATTGTGTGTATTGTTGTTCATTTTCATCAAATAAACAAAATAAAACCCAGAATAAATCATTAAAGACAAGAGTTGAGCATAAAAGATGCCTCAGCGCAAGTGTTAATGTTAGTAAAAGAGCCCAAATTTCCAAAAATATTGCAAAAAACAACAATCATCCATTATAGAGTGAATGTTTGAGGTGTATAGAAGGCATTTATTTCATTTTTAGAAATTTTAATTTTTCACATTTTTCCATGGAAAGTGCCAATACCCCCCTTTGGGTTCTAGGTGAAAATCTCACTCGACACGAATCAAACAAAAATGTTTCCATGGTGTGTATTGTTGTTCATTTTCATCAAATAAACAAAATAAAACCCAGAATAAATCATTAAAGACAAGAAATGAGCATAAAAGATGCCTCTGCGTAGTGTTAATGTTAGTAAAAGAGCCCAAATTTCCAAAAATATTGCGAAAAACAACAATCTTCCATTATAGAGTGAATGTTTGAGGTGTATAGAAAGCAATTATTTCATTTTTGGAAATTTTAATTTTTCATTTTTCCATGAAAAGTGCCAATACCCCCCCTTTGGGTTCTAGGTGAAAATCTCACTCGACACGAATCAAACAAAAATGTTTCCATGGTGTGTATTGTTGTTCATTTTCATCAAATAAACAAAATAAAACCCAGAATAAATCATTAAAGACAAGAAATGAGCATAAAAGATGCCTCAGCGCAAGTGTTAATGTTAGTAAAAGAGCCCAAATTTCCAAAAATATTGCGAAAAACAACAATCTTCCCTTATAGAGTGAATGTTTGAGGTGTATAGAAGGCATTTATTTCATTTTTAGAAATTTTAATTTTTCACATTTTTCCATGAAAAGTGCCAATACCCCCGTGTGGGTTCTAGGTGAAAATCTCACTCGACACGAATCAAACAAAAATGTTTCCATGGTGAGTATTGTTGTTCATTTTCATCAAATAAACAAAATAAAACCCAGAATAAATCTTTAAAGACAAGAAATGAGCATAAAAGATGCCTCAGCGCAAGTGTTAATGTTAGTAAAAGAGCCCAAATTTCCAAAAATATTGCGAAAAACAACAATCTTCCATTATAGAGTGAATGTTTGAGGTGTATAGAAGGCATTTATTTCATTTTTAGAAATTTTAATTTTTCACATTTTTTCATGAAAAGTGCCAATACCCCCTTTGGGTTCTAGGTGAAAATCTCACTCGACACTAATCAAACAAAAATGTTTCCATGGTGTGTATTGTTGTTCATTTTCATCAAATAAACAAAATAAAACCCAGAATAAATAATTAAAGACAAGAAATGAGCATAAAAGATGCCTCAGCGCAAGTGTTAATGTTAGTAAAAGAGCCCAAATTTCCAAAAATATTGCGAAAAACAACAATCTTCCATTATAGAGTGAATGTTTGAGGTGTATAGAAGGCATTTATTTCATTTTTAGAAATTTTAATTTTTCACATTTTTCCATGAAAAGTGCCAATACCCCCTTTGGGTTCTAGGTGAAAATCTCACTCGACACGAATCAAACAAAAATGTTTTAATGATGTGTATTGTTGTTCATTTTCATCAAATAAACAAAATAAAACCCAGAATAAATCATTAAAGACAAGAAATGAGCATAAAAGATGCCTCAGCGCAAGTGTTAATGTTAGTAAAAGAGCCCAAATTTCCAAAAATATTGCGAAAAACAATAATCTTCCATTATAGAGTGAATGTTTGAGGTGTATAGAAGGCATTTATTTCATTTTTAGAAATTTTAATTTTCACATTTTTCCATGAAAAGTGCCAATACCCCCTTTGGGTTCTAGGTGAAAATCTCACTCGACACGAATCAAACAAAAATGTTTCCATGGTGTGTAATGTTGTTCATTTTTATCAAATAAACAAAATTAAACCCAGAATAAATCATTAAAGACAAGAAATGAGCATAAAAGATGCCTCAGCGCAAGTGTTAATGTTAGTAAAAGAGCCCAAATTTCCAAAAATATTGCGAAAAACAACAATCTTCCATTATAGAGTGAATGTTTGAGGTGTATAGAAGGCATTTATTTCATTTTTAGAAATTTTAATTTTTCACATTTTTCCATGAAAAGTGCCAATACCCCCCCCTTTGGGTTCTAGGTGAAAATCTCACTCGACACGAATCAAACAAAAATGTTTCCATGGTGTGTATTGTTGTTCATTTTCATCAAATAAACAAAATAAAACCCAGAATAAATAATTAAAGACAAGAAATGAGCATAAAAGATGCCTCAGCGCAAGTGTTAATGTTAGTAAAAGAGCCCAAATTTCCAAAAATATTGCGAAAAACAACAATCTTCCATTATAGAGTGAATTTTTGAGGTAAATAGAAGGCATTTATTTCATTTTTAGAAATTTTAATTTTCACATTTTTCCATGAAAAGTGCCAATACCCCCCCTTTGGGTTCTAGGTGAAAATCTCACTCGACACGAATCAAACAAAAATGTTTCCATGGTGTGTACTGTTGTTCATTTTCATGAAATAAACAAAATAAAACCCAGAATAAATCATTAAAGACAAGAAATGAGCATAAAAGATGCCTCAGCGTGTGTGTTAATGTTAGTAAAAGAGCCCAAATTTCCAAAAATATTGCGAAAAACAACAACCTTCTGTTTTAGAGTGAATGTTTGAGGTGTATAGACAGCATTTATTTCGTTTTTAGAAATTTTAATTTTTACATTTTTCCATGAAAAGTGCCAATACCCCCCCTTTGGGTTCTAGGTGAAAATCTCACTCGACACGAATCAAACAAAAAAGTTTCCATGGTGTTTATTGTTGTTCATTTTCATCAATTAAACAAAATAAAACCCAGAATAAATCATTAAAGACAAGAAATGAGCATAAAACATGCCTCAGCGCAAGTGTTAATGTTAGTAAAAGAGCCCAAATTTCCAAAAATATTGCGAAAAACAACAATCTTCCCTTATAGAGTGAATGTTTGAGGTGTATAGAAGGCATTTATTTCATTTTTAGAAATTTTAATTTTTCACATTTTTCCATGAAAAGTGCCAATACCCCCGTGTGGGTTCTAGGTGAAAATCTCACTCGACACAAATCAAACAAAAATGTTTACATGGTGTGTATTGTTGTTCATTTTCATCAAATAAACAAAATAAACCCAGAATAAATCATTAAAGACAAGAAATGAGCATAAAACATGCCTCAGCGCAAGTGTTAATGTTAGTAAAAGAGCCCAAATTTCCAAAAATATAGCGAAAAACAACAATCTTCCATTATAGAGTGAATGTTTGAGGTGTATAGAAGGCATTTTTTTCATTTTTAGAAATTTTAATATTTCACATTTTTCCATGAAAAGTGCCAATACCCCCCCCTTTGGGTTCTAGGTGAAAATCTCACTCGACACGAATCAAACAAAAATGTTTCCATGGTGTGTATTGTTGTTCATTTTCATCAAATAAACAAAATAAAACCCAGAATAAATAATTAAAGACAAGAAATGAGCATAAAAGATGCCTCAGCGCAAGTGTTAATGTTAGTAAAAGAGCCCAAATTTCCAAAAAATATTGCGAAAAACAACAATCTTCCATTATAGAGTGAATTTTTGAGGTGTATAGAAGGCATTTATTTCATTTTTAGAAATTTTAATTTTCACATTTTTCCATGAAAAGTGCCAATACCCCCCTTTGGGTTCTAGGTGAAAATCTCACTCGACACGAATCAAACAAAAATGTTTCCATGGTGTGTAATGTTGTTCATTTTCATGAAATAAACAAAATAAAACCCAGAATAAATCATTAAAGACAAGAAATGAGCATAAAAGATGCCTCAGCGTGTGTGGTAATGTTAGTAAAAGAGCCCAAATTTCCAAAAATATTGCGAAAAACAACAACCTTCTGTTTTAGAGTGAATGTTTGAGGTGTATAGAAGGCATTTATTTCATTTTTAGAAATTTTAATTTTTCACATTTTTCCATGAAAAGTGCCAATACCCCCCCCTTTGGGTTCTAGGTGAAAATCTCACTCGACGCGAATCAAACAAAAATGTTTCCATGGTGTGGATTGTTGTTCATTTTCATCAAATAAACAAAAGAAAACCCAGAATAAATCATTAAAGACAAGAAATGAGCATAAAAGATGCCTCAGCGCAAGTGTTAATGTTAGTAAAAGAGCCCAAATTTCCAAAAATATTGCGAAAAACAAAAGTCTTCCATTAAAGAGTGAATGTTTGAGGTGTATAGAAGGCATTTATTTCATTTTTAGAAATTTTAATTTTTCACATTTTTCCATGAAAAGGGCCAATACCCCCCCCTTTGGGTTATAGGTGAAAATCTCACTCGACACGAATCAAACAAAAATGTTTCCATGGTGTGTATTGTTGTTCAGTTTCATCAAATAAACAAAATAAAACCCAGAATAAATCATTAAAGACAAGAAATGAGCATAAAAGATGCCTCAGCGCAAGTGTTAATGTTAGTAAAAGAGCCCAAATTTCCAAAAATATTGCGAAAAACAACAATCTTCCATATTAGAGTGAATGTTTGAGGTGTATAGAAGGCATTTATTTCGTTTTTAGAAATTTTAATTTTTACGTTTTTCCATGAAAAGTGCCAATACCCCCCCTTTGGGTTCTAGGTGAAAATCTCACTCGACACGAATCAAACAAAAATGTTTCCATGGTGTGTATTGTTGTTCATTTTCATCAAATAAACAAAATAAAACCCAGAATAAATCATTAAAGACAAGAAATGAGCATAAAAGATGCCTCAGCGCAAGTGTTAATGTTAATAAAAGAGCCCAAATTTCCAAAAATATTGCGAAAAACAACAATCTTCCCTTATAGAGTGAATGTTTGAGGTGTATAGAAGGCATTTATTTCATTTTTAGAAATTTTAATTTTTCACATTTTTCCATGAAAAGTGCCAATACCCCCGTGTGGGTTCTAGGTGAAAATCTCACTCGACACGAATCAAACAAAAATGTTTCCATGGTGTGTATTGTTGTTCATTTTCATCAAATAAACAAAATAAAACCCAGAATAAATCATTAAAGACAAGAAATAAGCATAAAAGATGCCTCAGCGCAAGTGTTAATGTTAGTAAAAGAGCCCAAATTTCCAAAAATATTGCGAAAAACAACAATCTTCCATTATAGAGTAAATTTTTGAGTTGTATAGAAGGCATTTCTTTCATTTTTAGAAATTTTAATTTTCACATTTTTCCATGAAAAGTGCCAATACCCCCCCTTTGGGTTCTAGGTGAAAATCTCACTCGACACGAATCAAACAAAAATGTTTCCATGGTGTGTAATGTTGTTCATTTTCATGAAATAAACAAAATAAAACCCAGAATAAATCATTAAAGACAAGAAATGAGCATAAAAGATGCCTCAGCGTGTGTGTTAATGTTAGTAAAAGAGCCCAAATTTCCAAAAATATTGCGAAAAACAACAACCTTCTGTTTTAGAGTGAATGTTTGAGGTGTATAGAAGGCATTTATTTCATTTTTAGAAATTTTAATTTTTCACATTTTTCCATGAAAAGTGCCAATACCCCCTTTGGGTTCTAGGTGAAAATCTCACTCGACACGAATCAAACAAAAATGTTTTAATGATGTGTATTGTTGTTCATTTTCATCAAATAAACAAAATAAAACCCAGAATAAATCATTAAAGACAAGAAATGAGCATAAAAGATGCCTCAGCGCAAGTGTTAATGTTAGTAAAAGAGCCCAAATTTCCAAAAATATTGCGAAAAACAATAATCTTCCATTATAGATTGAATGTTTGAGGTGTATAGAAGGCATTTATTTCATTTTTAGAAATTTTAATTTTCACATTTTTCCATGAAAAGTGCCAATACCCCCCTTTGGGTTCTCTGTGAAAATCTCACTCGACACGAATCAAACAAAAATGTTTCCATGGTGTGTAATGTTGTTCATTTTTATCAAATAAACAAAATAAAACCCAGAATAAATCATTAAAGACAAGAAATGAGCATAAAAGATGCCTCAGCGCAAGTGTTAATGTTAGTAAAAGAGCCCAAATTTCCAAAAATATTGCGAAAAACAACAATCTTCCATTATAGAGTGAATGTTTGAGATGTATAGAAGGCATTTATTTCGTTTTTAGAAATTTTAATTTTTACATTTTTCCATGAAAAGTGCCAATTCCCCCCCTTTGGGTTCTAGGTGAAAATCTCACTCGACACGAATCAAACAAAAATGTTTCCATGGTGTGTATTGTTGTTCATTTTCTACAAATAAACATAATAAACCCAGAATAAATCATTAAAGACAAGAAATGAGCAACAAACATGCCTCAGCGCAAGTGTTAATGTTAGTAAAAGAGCCCAAATTTCCAAAAATATTGCGAAAAACAACAATCTTCCCTTATAGAGTGAATGTTTGAGGTGTATAGAAGGCATTTATTTCATTTTTAGAAATTTTAATTTTTCACATTTTTCCATGAAAAGTGCCAATACCCCCGTGTGGGTTCTAGGTGAAAATCTCACTCGACACGAATCAAACAAAAATGTTTCCATGGTGTGTATTGTTGTTCATTTTCATCAAATAAACAAAATAAAACCCAGAATAAATCATTAAAGACAAGAAATGAGCATAAAAGATGCCTCAGCGCAAGTGTTAATGTTAGTAAAAGAGCCCAAATTTCCAAAAATATTGCGAAAAACAACAATCTTCCCTTATAGAGTGAATGTTTGAGGTGTATAGAAGGCATTTATTTCATTTTTAGAAATTTTAATTTTTCACATTTTTCCATGAAAAGTGCCAATACCCCCGTGTGGGTTCTAGGTGAAAATCTCACTCGACACGAATCAAACAAAAATGTTTCCATGGTGTGTATTGTTGTTCATTTTCATCAAATAAACAAAATAAAACCCAGAATAAATAATTAAAGACAAGAAATGAGCATAAAAGATGCCTCAGCGCAAGTGTTAATGTTAGTAAAAGAGCCCAAATTTCCAAAAATATTGCGAAAAACAACAATCTTCCATTATAGAGGAAATGTTTGAGATGTATAGAAGGCATTTATTTCGTTTTTAGAAATTTTAATTTTTACATTTTTCCATGAAAAGTGCCAATTCCCCCCCTTTGGGTTCTAGGTGAAAATCTCACTCGACACGAATCAAACAAAAATGTTTCCATGGTGTGTATTGTTGTTCATTTTCATCAAATAAACATAATAAAACCCAGAATAAATCATTAAAGACAAGAAATGAGCAACAAACATGCCTCAGCGCAAGTGTTAATGTTAGTAAAAGAGCCCAAATTTCCAAAAATATTGCGAAAAACAACAATCTTCCCTTATAGAGTGAATGTTTGAGGTGTATAGAAGGCATTTATTTCATTTTTAGAAATTTTAATTTTTCACATTTTTCCATGAAAAGTGCCAATACCCCCGTGTGGGTTCTAGGTGAAAATCTCACTCGACACGAATCAAACAAAAATGTTTCCATGGTGTGTATTGTTTTCATTTTCATCAAATAAACAAAATAAAACCCAGAATAAATCATTAAAGACAAGAAATGAGCATAAAAGATGCCTCAGCGCAAGTGTTAATGTTAGTAAAAGAGCCTAAATTTCCAAAAATATAGCGAAAAACAACAATCTTCCATTATAGAGTGAATGTTTAAGGTGTATAGAAGGCATTTATTTCATTTTTAGAAATTTTAATTTTTCACATTTTTCCATGAAAAGTGCCAATACCCCCTTTGGGTTCTAGGTGAAAATCTCACTCGACACGAATCAAACAAAAATGTTTCCATGGTGTGTATTGTTGTTCATTTTCATGAAATAAACAAAATAAAACCCAGAATAAATAATTAAAGACAAGAAATGAGCATAAAAGATGCCTCAGCGCAAGTGTTAATGTTAGTAAAAGAGCCCAAATTTCCAAAAATATTGCGAAAAACAACAATCTTCCATTATAGAGTGAATTTTTGAGGTGTATAGAAGGCATTTATTTCATTTTTAGAAATTTTAATTTTCACATTTTTCCATGAAAAGTGCCAATACCCCCCCTTTGGGTTCTAGGTGAAAATCTCACTCGACGCGAATCAAACAAAAATGTTTCCATGGTGTGTATTGTTGTTCATTTTCATCAAATAAACAAAAGAAAACCCAGAATAAATCATTAAAGACAAGAAATGAGCATAAAAGATGCCTCAGCGCAAGTGTTAATGTTAGTAAAAGAGCCCAAATTTCCAAAAATATTGCGAAAAACAAAAATCTTCCATTATAGAGTGAATGTTTGAGGTGTATAAGAGGCATTTATTTCATTTTTAGAAATTTTAATTTTTCACATTTTTCCATGAAAAGGGCCAATACCCCCCCCTTTGGGTTATAGGTGAAAATCTCACTCGACCCGAATCAAACAAAAATGTTTCCATGGTGTGTAATGTTGTTCATTTTCATGAAATAAACAAAATAAAACCCAGAATAAATCATTAAAGACAAGAAATGAGCATAAAAGATGCCTCAGCGTGTGTGTTAATGTTAGTAAAAGAGCCCAAATTTCCAAAAATATTGCGAAAAACAACAACCTTCTGTTTTAGAGTGAATGTTTGAGGTGTATAGAAGGCATTTATTTCATTTTTAGAAATTTTAATTTTTCACATTTTTCCATGAAAAGTGCCAATACCCCCTTTGGGTTCTAGGTGAAAATCTCACTCGACACGAATCAAACAAAAATGTTTTAATGATGTGTATTGTTGTTCATTTTCATCAAATAAACAAAATAAAACCCAGAATAAATCATTAAAGACAAGAAATGAGCATAAAAGATGCCTCAGCGCAAGTGTTAATGTTAGTAAAAGAGCCCAAATTTCCAAAAATATTGCGAAAAACAATAATCTTCCATTATAGATTGAATGTTTGAGGTGTATAGAAGGCATTTATTTCATTTTTAGAAATTTTAATTTTCACATTTTTCCATGAAAAGTGCCAATACCCCCCTTTGGGTTCTCTGTGAAAATCTCACTCGACACGAATCAAACAAAAATGTTTCCATGGTGTGTAATGTTGTTCATTTTTATCAAATAAACAAAATAAAACCCAGAATAAATCATTAAAGACAAGAAATGAGCATAAAAGATGCCTCAGCGCAAGTGTTAATGTTAGTAAAAGAGCCCAAATTTCCAAAAATATTGCGAAAAACAACAATCTTCCATTATAGAGTGAATGTTTGAGATGTATAGAAGGCATTTATTTCGTTTTTAGAAATTTTAATTTTTACATTTTTCCATGAAAAGTGCCAATTCCCCCCCTTTGGGTTCTAGGTGAAAATCTCACTCGACACGAATCAAACAAAAATGTTTCCATGGTGTGTATTGTTGTTCATTTTCTACAAATAAACATAATAAACCCAGAATAAATCATTAAAGACAAGAAATGAGCAACAAACATGCCTCAGCGCAAGTGTTAATGTTAGTAAAAGAGCCCAAATTTCCAAAAATATTGCGAAAAACAACAATCTTCCCTTATAGAGTGAATGTTTGAGGTGTATAGAAGGCATTTATTTCATTTTTAGAAATTTTAATTTTTCACATTTTTCCATGAAAAGTGCCAATACCCCCGTGTGGGTTCTAGGTGAAAATCTCACTCGACACGAATCAAACAAAAATGTTTCCATGGTGTGTATTGTTGTTCATTTTCATCAAATAAACAAAATAAAACCCAGAATAAATCATTAAAGACAAGAAATGAGCATAAAAGATGCCTCAGCGCAAGTGTTAATGTTAGTAAAAGAGCCCAAATTTCCAAAAATATTGCGAAAAACAACAATCTTCCCTTATAGAGTGAATGTTTGAGGTGTATAGAAGGCATTTATTTCATTTTTAGAAATTTTAATTTTTCACATTTTTCCATGAAAAGTGCCAATACCCCCGTGTGGGTTCTAGGTGAAAATCTCACTCGACACGAATCAAACAAAAATGTTTCCATGGTGTGTATTGTTGTTCATTTTCATCAAATAAACAAAATAAAACCCAGAATAAATAATTAAAGACAAGAAATGAGCATAAAAGATGCCTCAGCGCAAGTGTTAATGTTAGTAAAAGAGCCCAAATTTCCAAAAATATTGCGAAAAACAACAATCTTCCATTATAGAGGAAATGTTTGAGATGTATAGAAGGCATTTATTTCGTTTTTAGAAATTTTAATTTTTACATTTTTCCATGAAAAGTGCCAATTCCCCCCCTTTGGGTTCTAGGTGAAAATCTCACTCGACACGAATCAAACAAAAATGTTTCCATGGTGTGTATTGTTGTTCATTTTCATCAAATAAACATAATAAAACCCAGAATAAATCATTAAAGACAAGAAATGAGCAACAAACATGCCTCAGCGCAAGTGTTAATGTTAGTAAAAGAGCCCAAATTTCCAAAAATATTGCGAAAAACAACAATCTTCCCTTATAGAGTGAATGTTTGAGGTGTATAGAAGGCATTTATTTCATTTTTAGAAATTTTAATTTTTCACATTTTTCCATGAAAAGTGCCAATACCCCCGTGTGGGTTCTAGGTGAAAATCTCACTCGACACGAATCAAACAAAAATGTTTCCATGGTGTGTATTGTTTTCATTTTCATCAAATAAACAAAATAAAACCCAGAATAAATCATTAAAGACAAGAAATGAGCATAAAAGATGCCTCAGCGCAAGTGTTAATGTTAGTAAAAGAGCCTAAATTTCCAAAAATATAGCGAAAAACAACAATCTTCCATTATAGAGTGAATGTTTAAGGTGTATAGAAGGCATTTATTTCATTTTTAGAAATTTTAATTTTTCACATTTTTCCATGAAAAGTGCCAATACCCCCTTTGGGTTCTAGGTGAAAATCTCACTCGACACGAATCAAACAAAAATGTTTCCATGGTGTGTATTGTTGTTCATTTTCATGAAATAAACAAAATAAAACCCAGAATAAATAATTAAAGACAAGAAATGAGCATAAAAGATGCCTCAGCGCAAGTGTTAATGTTAGTAAAAGAGCCCAAATTTCCAAAAATATTGCGAAAAACAACAATCTTCCATTATAGAGTGAATTTTTGAGGTGTATAGAAGGCATTTATTTCATTTTTAGAAATTTTAATTTTCACATTTTTCCATGAAAAGTGCCAATACCCCCCCTTTGGGTTCTAGGTGAAAATCTCACTCGACGCGAATCAAACAAAAATGTTTCCATGGTGTGTATTGTTGTTCATTTTCATCAAATAAACAAAAGAAAACCCAGAATAAATCATTAAAGACAAGAAATGAGCATAAAAGATGCCTCAGCGCAAGTGTTAATGTTAGTAAAAGAGCCCAAATTTCCAAAAATATTGCGAAAAACAAAAATCTTCCATTATAGAGTGAATGTTTGAGGTGTATAAGAGGCATTTATTTCATTTTTAGAAATTTTAATTTTTCACATTTTTCCATGAAAAGGGCCAATACCCCCCCCTTTGGGTTATAGGTGAAAATCTCACTCGACCCGAATCAAACAAAAATGTTTCCATGGTGTGTATTGTTTTTCAGTTTCATCAAATAAACAAAATAAAACCCAGAATAAATCATTAAAGACAAGAAATGAGCATAAAAGATGCCTCAGCGCAAGTGTTAATGTTAGTAAAAGAGCCCAAATTTCCAAAAATATTGCGAAAAACAACAATCTTCCATTATAGAGTGAATGTTTGAGGTGTATATAAGGCATTTATTTCATTTTTAGAAATTTTAATTTTTCACATTTTTCCATGAAAAGTGCCAATACCCCCTTTGGGTTCTAGGTGAAAATCTCACTCGACACGAATCAAACAAAAATGTTTAATGATGTGTATTGTTGTTCATTTTCATCAAATAAACAAAATAAAACCCAGAATAAATCATTAAAGACAAGAAATGAGCATAATAGATGCCTCAGCGCAAGTGTTAATGTTAGTAAAAGAGCCCAAATTTCCAAAAATATTGCGAAAAACAATAATCTTCCATTATAGAGTGAATGTTTGAGGTGTATAGAAGGCATTTATTTCATTTTTAGAAATTTTAATTTTCACATTTTTCCATGAAAAGTGCCAATACCCCCCTTTGGGTTCTAGGTGAAAATCTCACTCGACACGAATCAAACAAAAATGTTTCCATGGTGTGTAATGTTGTTCATTTTTATCAAATAAACAAAATAAAACCCAGAATAAATCATTAAAGACAAGAAATGAGCATAAAAGATGCCTCAGTGCAAGTGTTAATGTTAGTAAAAGAGCCCAAATTTCCAAAAATATTGCGAAAAACAACAATCTTCCATTATAGAGTGAATGTTTGAGGTGTATAGAAGGCATTTATTTCGTTTTTAGAAATTTTAATTTTTACATTTTTCCATGAAAAGTGCCCCCCTTTGGGTTCTAGGTGAAAATCTCACTCGACACGATTCAAACAAAAATGTTTCCATGGTGTGTATTGTTGTTCATTTTCATCAAATAAACAAAATAAAACCCAGAATAAATCATTAAAGACAAGAAATGAGCATAAAAGATGCCTCAGCGCAAGTGTTAATGTTAGTAAAAGAGCCCAAATTTCCAAAAATATTGCGACAAACAACAATCTTCCCTTATAGAGTGAATGTTTGAGGTGTATAGAAGGCATTTATTTCATTTTTAGAAATTTTAATTTTCACATTTTTCCATGAAAAGTGCCAATACCCCCCTTTGGGTTCTAGGTGAAAATCTCACTCGACACGAATCAAACAAAAATATGTTCCATGGTGTGTAATGTTGTTCATTTTTATCAAATAAACAAAATAAAACCCAGAATAAATCATTAAAGACAAGAAATGAGCATAAAAGATTCCTCAGCGCAAGTGTTAATGTTAGTAAAAGAGCCCAAATTTCCAAAAATATTGCGAAAAACAACAATCTTCCATTATAGAGTGAATGTTTGAGGTGTATAGAAGGCATTTATTTCGTTTTTAGAAATTTTAATTTTTCACATTTTTCCATGAAAAGTGCCAATACCCCCCCTTTGGGTTCTAGGTGAAAATCTCACTCGACACGAATCAAACAAAAATGTTTCCATGGTGTGTATTGTTGTTCATTTTCATCAAATAAACAAAATAAAACCCAGAATAAATCATTAAAGACAAGAAATGAGCATAAAAGATGCCTCAGCGCAAGTGTTAATGTTAGTAAAAGAGCCCAAATTTCCAAAAAAATTGCGACAAACAACAATCTTCCCTTATAGAGTGAATGTTTGAGGTGTATAGAAGGCATTTATTTCATTTTTAGAAATTTTAATTTTTCACATTTTTCCATGAAAAGTGCCAATGCCCCCGTGTGGGTTCTAGGTGAAAATCACACTCGACACGAATCAAACAAAAATGTTTCCATGGTGTGTATTGTTGTTCATTTTCATCAAATAAACAAAATAAAACCCAGAGAAAATCATTAAAGACAAGAAATGAGCATAAAAGATGCCTCAGCGCAAGTGTTAATGTTAGTAAAAGAGCCCAAATTTCCAAAAATATAGCGAAAAAAAACAATCTTCCATTATAGAGTGAATGTTTGAAGTGTATAGAAGGCATTTATTTCATTTTTAGAAATTTTAATTTTTCACATTTTTCCATGAAAAGTGCCAATACCCCCTTTGGGTTCTAGGTGAAAATCTCACTCGACACGAATCAAACAAAAATGTTTCCATGGTGTGTATTGTTGTTCATTTTCATCAAATAAACAAAATAAAACCCAGAATAAATAATTAAAGACAAGAAATGAGCATAAAAGATGCGTCAGCGCAAGTGTTAATGTTAGTAAAAGAGCCCAAATTTCCAAAAATATTGCGAAAAACAACAATCTTCCATTATAGAGTGAATTTTTGAGGTGTATAGAAGGCATTTATTTCATTTTTAGAAATTTTAATTTTCACATTTTTCCATGAAAAGTGCCAATACCCCCCCTTTGGGTTCTAGGTGAAAATCTCACTCGACACGAATCAAACAAAAATGTTTCCATGGTGTGTAATGTTGTTCATTTTCATGAAATAAACAAAATAAAACCCAGAATAAATCATTAAAGACAAGAAATGAGCATAAAAGATGCCTCAGCGTGTGTTAATGTTAGTAAAAGAGCCCAAATTTCCAAAAATATTGCGAAAAACAACAACCTTCTGTTTTAGAGTGAATGTTTGAGGTGTATAGAAGGCATTAATTTCATTTTTAGAAATTTTAATTTTTCACATTTTTCCATGAAAAGTGCCAATACCCCCCCCTTTGGGTTCTAGGTGAAAATCTCACTCGACGCGAATCAAACAAAAATGTTTCCATGGTGTGTATTGTTGTTCATTTTCATCAAATAAACAAAAGAAAACCCAGAATAAATCATTAAAGACAAGAAATGAGCATAAAAGATGCCTCAGCGTGTGTGTTATTGTTAGTAAAAGAGCCCAAATTTCCAAAAATATTGAGAAAAACAACAACCTTCTGTTTTAGAGTGAATGTTTGAGGTGTATAGAAGGCATTTATTTCATTTTTAGAAATTTTAATTTTTCACATTTTTCCATGAAAAGGGCCAATACCCCCCCCTTTGGGTTATAGGTGAAAATCTCACTCGACACGAATCAAACAAAAATGTTTCAATGGTGTGTATTGTTGTTCAGTTTCATCAAATAAACAAAATAAAACCCAGAATAAATCATTAAAGACAAGAAATGAGCATAAAAGATGCCTCAGCGCAAGTGTTAATGTTAGTAAAAGAGCCCAAATTTCCAAAAATATTGCGAAAAACAACAATCTTCCATTATAGAGTGAATGTTTGAGGTGTATAGAAGGCATTTATTTCATTTTTAGAAATTTTAATTTTTCACATTTTTCCATGAAAAGTGCCAATACCCCCTTTGGGTTCTAGGTGAAAATCTCACTCGACACGAATCAAACAAAAATGTTTTAATGATGTGTATTGTTGTTCATTTTCATCAAATAAACGAAATAAAACCCAGAATAAATCATTAAAGACAAGAAATGAGCATAAAAGATGCCTCAGCGCAAGTGTTAATGTTAGTAAAAGAGCCCAAATTTCCAAAAATATTGCGAAAAACAATAATCTTCCATTATAGAGTGAATGTTTGAGGTGTATAGAAGGTATTTATTTCATTTTTAGAAATTTTAATTTTCACATTTTTCCATGAAAAGTGCCAATACCCCCCTTTGGGTTCTAGGTAAAAATCTCACTCGACACGAATCAAACAAAAATGTTTCCATGGTGTGTAATGTTGTTCATTTTTATCAAATAAACAAAATAAAACCCAGAATAAATCATTAAAGACAAGAAATGAGCATAAAAGATGCCTCAGCGCAAGTGTTAATGTTAGTAAAAGAGCCCAAATTTCCAAAAATATTGCGAAAAACACCAATCTTCCATTATAGAGTGAATGTTTGAGGTGTATAGAAGGCATTTATTTCGTTTTTAGAAATTTTAATTTTTACATTTTTCCATGAAAAGTGCCCCCCTTTGGGTTCTAGGTGAAAATCTCACTCGACACGAATCAAAGAAAAGCGTTTCCATGGTGTGTATTGTTGTTCATTTTCATCAAATAAACAAAATAAAACCCAGAATAAATCATTAAAGACAAGAAATGAGCATAAAAGATGCCTCAGCGCAAGTGTTAATGTTAGTAAAAGAGCCCAAATTTCCAAAAATATTGCGACAAACAACAATCTTCCCTTATAGAGTGAATGTTTGAGGTGTATAGAAGGCATTTATTTCATTTTTAGAAATTTTAATTTTTCACATTTTTCCATGAAAAGTGCCAATACCCCCGTGTGGGTTCTAGGTGAAAATCTCACTCGACACGAATCAAACAAAAATGTTTCCATGGTGTGTATTGTTGTTCATTTTCATCAAATAAACAAAATAAAACCCAGAATAAATCATTAAAGACAAGAAATGAGCATAAAAGATGCCTCAGCGCAAGTGTTAATGTTAGTAAAAGAGCCCAAATTTCCAAAAATACTGCGAAAAACAACAATCTTCCATTATAGAGTGAATGTTTGAGGTGTATAGAAGGCATTTATT
Organism: Hetaerina americana; assembly: GCF_022747635.1. Classification (NCBI taxonomy): domain Eukaryota; kingdom Metazoa; phylum Arthropoda; class Insecta; order Odonata; family Calopterygidae; genus Hetaerina; species Hetaerina americana. Next base: position 22,843 of record NW_027287005.1, on the reverse strand, counting down.
TCATTTATAGAAATTTTAATATTTCACATTTTTCCATTAAAAGTGCCAATACCCCCCCCCCTATAGGTTCTAGGTGAAAATCGCACTCGACACGAATCAAACAAAAATGTTTCCATGGTGTGTATTGTTGTTCATTTTCATCAAATAAACAAAATAAATCCCAGAATAAATCATTAAAGACAAGAAATGAGCATAAAAGATGCCTCAGCGCAAGTGTTAATGTTAGTAAAAGAGCCCAAATTTCCAAAAATATTGCGAAAAACAACAACCTTCTGTTTTAGAGTGAATGTTTGAGGTGTATAGAAGGCATTTATTTCATTTTTAGAAATTTTAATTTTTCACATTTTTCCATGAAAAGTGCCAATACCCCCCCCTTTGGGTTCTAGGTGAAAATCTCACTCGACACGAATCAAACAAAAATGTTTCCATGGTGTGTATTGTTGTTCATTTTCATCAAATAAACAAAATAAAACCAAGAATAAATCATTAAAGGCAAGAAATGAGCATAAAAGATGCCTCAGCGCAAGTGTTAATGTTAGTAAAAGAGCCCAAATTTCCAAAAATATTGCGAAAAACAACAATCTTCCATTATAGAGTGAATGTTTGAGGTGTATAGAAGGCATTTATTTCATTTTTAGAAATTTTAATTTTTCACATTTTCCATGAAAAGTGCCAATACCCCCCCCTTTGGGTTCTAGGTGAAAATCTCACTCGACACGAATCAAACAAAAATGTTTCCATGGTGTGTATTGTTGTTCATTTTCTTCAAATAAACAAAATAAATCCCAGAATTAATCATTAAAGACAAGAAATGAGCATAAAAGATGCCTAAGCGCAAGTGTTAATGTTAGTAAAAGAGCCCACATTTCCAAAAATAATGAGAAAAACAACAATCTTCCATTATAGAGTGAATGTTTGAGGTGTATAGAAGGCATTTATTTCATTTTTAGAAATTTTAATTTTTCACATTTTTCCATGAAAAGTGCCAATACCCCCCCCTTTGGGTTCTAGGTGAAAATCTCACTCGACCCGAATCAAACAAAAATGTATCCATGGTGTGTATTGTTGTTCATTTTCATCAAATAAACAAAATAAAACCCAGAATAAATCATTAAATACAAGAAATGAGCATAAAAGATGCCTCAGCGCAAGTGTTAATGTTAGTAAAAGAGCCCACATTTCCAAAAATCTTGCGAAAAAAAACAATCTTCCATTATAGAGTGAATGTTTGAGGTGTATAGAAGGCATTTATTTCATTTTTAGAAATTTTAATTTTCACATTTTTCCATGAAAAGTGCCAATACCCCCCCCCTTTGGGTTCTAGGTGAAAATCTCACTCGACACGAATCAAACAAAATGGTTTCCATGGTGTGTATTGTTTTTCATTTTCATCAAATAAACAAAATAAAACCCAGAATAAATCATTAAAGACAGGAAATGAGCATAAAAGATGCCTCAGCGCAAGTGATAATGTTAGTAAAAGAGCACAAATTTCCAAAAATATTGCGAAAAACAGCAATCTTCCATTATAGAGCGAATTTTTGAGGTGTATAGAAGGCATTTATTTCATTTTTAGAAATTTTAATTTTCACATTTTTCCATGAAAAGTGCCAATACCCCCCCCTTTGGGTTCTAGGTGAAAATCTCACTCGACACGAATCAAACAAAATGGTTTCCATGGTGTGTATTGTTTTTCATTTTCATCAAATAAACAAAATAAAACCCAGAATAAATCATTAAAGACAGGAAATGAGCATAAAAGATGCCTCAGCGCAAGTGATAATGTTAGTAAAAGAGCCCAAATTTCCAAAAATATTGCGAAAAACAGCAATCTTCCATTATAGAGCGAATTTTTGAGGTGTATAGAAGGCATTTATTTCATTTTTAGAAATTTTAATTTTCACATTTTTCCATGAAAAGTGCCAATACCCCCCCTTTGGGTTCTAGGTGAAAATCTCACTCGACACGAATCAAACAAAAATGTTTCCATTATGTGTAATGTTGTTCATTTTCATGAAATAAACAAAATAAAACCCAGAATAAATCATTAAAGACAAGAAATGAGCATAAAAGATGCCTCAGCGTGTGTGTTATTGTTAGTAAAAGAGCCCAAATTTCCAAAAATATTGCGAAAAACAACAATCTTCCATTATAGAGTGAATGTTTGAGGTGTATAGAAGGCATTTATTTCATTTTTAGAATTTTTAATTTTCACATTTTTCCATGAAAAGTGCCAATACCCCCCTTTGGGTTCTAGGTGAAAATCTCACTCGACACGAATCAAACAAAAATGTTTCCATGGTGTGTAATGTTGTTCATTTTTATCAAATAAACAAAATAAAACCCAGAATAAATCAATAAAGACAAGAAATGAGCATAAAAGATGCCTCAGTGCAAGTGTTAATGTTAGTAAAAGAGCCCAAATTTCCAAAAATATTGCGAAAAACAACAATCTTCCATTATAGAGTGAATGTTTGAGGTGTATAGAAGGCATTTATTTCGTTTTTAGAAATTTTAATTTTTACATTTTTCCATGAAAAGTGCCCCCCTTTGGGTTCTAGGTGAAAATCTCACTCGACACGATTCAAACAAAAATGTTTCCATGGTGTGTATTGTTGTTCATTTTCATCAAATAAACAAAATAAAACCCAGAATAAATCATTAAAGACAAGAAATGAGCATAAAAGATGCCTCAGCGCAAGTGTTAATGTTAGTAAAAGAGCCCAAATTTCCAAAAATATTGCGACAAACAACAATCTTCCCTTATAGAGTGAATGTTTGAGGTGTATAGAAGGCATTTATTTCATTTTTAGAAATTTTAATTTTCACATTTTTCCATGAAAATTGCCAATACCCCCCTTTGGGTTCTAGGTGAAAATCTCACTCGACACGAATCAAACAAAAATATGTTCCATGGTGTGTAATGTTGTTCATTTTTATCAAATAAACAAAATAAAACCCAGAATAAATCATTAAAGACAAGAAATGAGCATAAAAGATGCCTCAGCGCAAGTGTTAATGTTAGTAAAAGAGCCCAAATTTCCAAAAATATTGCGAAAAAAACCAATCTTCCATTATAGAGTGAATGTTTGAGGTGGATAGAAGGCATTTATTTCGTTTTTAGAAATTTTAATTTTTACATTTTTCCATGAAAAGTGCCAATACCCCCCCTTTGGGTTCTAGGTGAAAATCTCACTCGACACGAATCAAACAAAAATGTTTCCATGGTGTGTATTGTTGTTCGTTTTCATCAAATAAACAAAATAAAACCCAGAATAAATCATTAAAGACAAGAAATGAGCATAAAAGATGCCTCAGCGCAAGTGTTAATGTTAGTAAAAGAGCCCAAATTTCCAAAAATATTGCGACAAACAACAATCTTCCCTTATAGAGTGAATGTTTGAGGTGTATAGAAGGCATTTATTTCATTTTTAGAAATTTTAAATTTTCACATTTTTCCATGAAAAGTGCCAATGCCCCCGTGTGGGTTCTAGGTGAAAATCTCACTCGACACGAATCAAACAAAAATGTTTCCATGGTGTGTATTGTTGTTCATTTTCATCAAATAAACAAAATAAAACCCAGAATAAATCATTAAAGACAAGAAATGAGCATAAAAGATGCCTCAGCGCAAGTGTTAATGTTAGTAAAAGAGCCCAAATTTCCAAAAATATAGCGAAAAAAAACAATCTTCCATTATAGAGTGAATGTTTGAAGTGTATAGAAGGCATTTATTTCATTTTTAGAAATTTTAATTTTTCACTTTTTTCCATGAAAAGTGCCAATACCCCCTTTGGGTTCTAGGTGAAAATCTCACTCGACACGAATCAAACAAAAATGTTTCCATGGTGTGTATTGTTGTTCATTTTCATCAAATAAAAAAAATAAAACCCAGAATAAATAATTAGAGACAAGAAATGAGCATAAAAGATGCGTCAGCGCAAGTGTTAATGTTAGTAAAAGAGCCCAAATTTCCAAAAATATTGCGAAAAACAACAATCTTCCATTATAGAGTGAATTTTTGAGGTGTATAGAAGGCATTTATTTCATTTTTAGAAATTTTAATTTTCACATTTTTCCATGAAAAGTGCCAATACCCCCCCTTTGGGTTCTAGGTGAAAATCTCACTCGACACGAATCAAACAAAAATGTTTCCATGGTGTGTAATGTTGTTCATTTTCATGAAATAAACAAAATAAAACCCAGAATAAATCATTAAAGAAAAGAAATGAGCATAAAAGATGCCTCAGCGTGTGTGTTAATGTTAGTAAAAGAGCCCAAATTTCCAAAAATATTGCGAAAAACAACAACCTTCTGTTTTAGAGTGAATGTTTGAGGTGTATAGAAGGCATTAATTTCATTTTTAGAAATTTTAATTTTCACATTTTTCCATGTAAAGTGCCAATACCCCCCCCTTTGGGTTCTAGGTGAAAATCTCACTCGACGCGAATCAAACAAAAATGTTTCCATGGTGTGTATTGTTGTTCATTTTCATCAAATAAACAAAAGAAAACCCAGAATAAATCATTAAAGACTAGAAATGAGCATAAAAGATGCCTCAGCGCAAGTGTTAATGTTAGTAAAAGAGCCCAATTTTCCAAAAATATTGCGAAAAACCAAAATCTTCCATTATAGAGTGAATGTTTGAGGTGTATAGAAGGCATTTATTTCATTTTTAGAAATTTTAATATTTCACATTTTTCCATGAAAAGGGCCAATACCCCCCCCTTTGGGTTATAGGTGAAAATCTCACTCGACACGAATCAAACAAAAATGTTTCAATGGTGTGTATTGTTGTTCAGTTTCATCAAATAAACAAAATAAAACCCAGAATAAATCATTAAAGACAAGAAATGAGCATAAAAGATGCCTCAGCGCAAGTGTTAATGTTAGTAAAAGAGCCCAAATTTCGAAAAATATTGCGAAAAACAACAATCTTCCATTATAGAGTGAATGTTTGAGGTGTATAGAAGGCATTTATTTCATTTTTAGAAATTTTAATTTTTCACATTTTTCCATGAAAAGTGCCAATACCCCCTTTGGGTTCTAGGTGAAAATCTCACTCGACACGAATCAAACAAAAATGTTTCCATGGTGTGTAATGTTGTTCATTTTCATGAAATAAACAAAATAAAACCCAGAATAAATCATTAAAGACAAGAAATGAGCATAAAAGATGCCTCAGCGTGTGTGTTAATGTTAGTAAAAGAGCCCAAATTTCCAAAAATATTGCGAAAAACAACAACCTTCTGTTTTAGAGTGAATGTTTGAGGTGTATAGAAGGAATTAATTTCATTTTTAGAAATTTTAATTTTTCACATTTTTCCATGAAAAGTGCCAATACCCCCCCCTTTGGGTTCTAGGTGAAAATCTCACTCGACGCGAATCAAACAAAAATGTTTCCATGGTGTGTATTGTTGTTCATTTTCACCAAATAAACAAAAGAAAACCCAGAATAAATCATTAAAGACAAGAAATGAGCATAAAAGATGCCTCAGCGCAAGTGTTAATGTTAGTAAAAGAGCCCAAATTTCCAAAAATATTGCGAAAAACACCAATCTTCCATTATAGAGTGAATGTTTGAGGTGTATAGAAGGCATTTATTTCGTTTTTAGAAATTTTAATTTTTACATTTTTCCATGAAAAGTGCCCCCCTTTGGGTTCTAGGTGAAAATCTCACTCGACACGAATCAAAGAAAAATGTTTCCATGGTGTGTATTGTTGTTCATTTTCATCAAATAAACAAAATAAAACCCAGAATAAATCATTAAAGACAAGAAATGAGCATAAAAGATGCCTCAGCGCAAGTGTTAATGTTAGTAAAAGAGCCCAAATTTCCAAAAATATTGCGACAAACAACAATCTTCCCTTATAGAGTGAATGTTTGAGGTGTATAGAAGGCATTTATTTCATTTTTAGAAATTTTAATTTTTCACATTTTTCCATGAAAAGTGCCAATACCCCCGTGTGGGTTCTAGGTGAAAATCTCACTCGACACGAATCAAACAAAAATGTTTCCATGGTGTGTATTGTTGTTCATTTTCATCAAATAAACAAAATAAAACCCAGAATAAATCATTAAAGACAAGAAATGAGCATAAAAGATGCCTCAGCGCAAGTGTTAATGTTAGTAAAAGAGCCCAAATTTCCAAAAATATTGCGAAAAACACCAATCTTCCATTATAGAGTGAATGTTTGAGGTGTATAGAAGGCATTTATTTCGTTTTTAGAAATTTTAATTTTTACATTTTTCCATGAAAAGTGCCCCCCTTTGGGTTCTAGGTGAAAATCTCACTCGACACGAATCAAAGAAAAGCGTTTCCATGGTGTGTATTGTTGTTCATTTTCATCAAATAAACAAAATAAAACCCAGAATAAATCATTAAAGACAAGAAATGAGCATAAAAGATGCCTCAGCGCAAGTGTTAATGTTAGTAAAAGAGCCCAAATTTCCAAAAATATTGCGACAAACAACAATCTTCCCTTATAGAGTGAATGTTTGAGGTGTATAGAAGGCATTTATTTCATTTTTAGAAATTTTAATTTTTCACATTTTTCCATGAAAAGTGCCAATACCCCCGTGTGGGTTCTAGGTGAAAATCTCACTCGACACGAATCAAACAAAAATGTTTCCATGGTGTGTATTGTTGTTCATTTTCATCAAATAAACAAAATAAAACCAAGAATAAATCATTAAAGGCAAGAAATGAGCATAAAAGATGCCTCAGCGCAAGTGTTAATGTTAGTAAAAGAGCCCAAATTTCCAAAAATATTGCGAAAAACAACAATCTTCCATTATAGAGTGAATGTTTGAGGTGTATAGAAGGCATTTATTTCATTTTTAGAAATTTTAATTTTTCACATTTTCCATGAAAAGTGCCAATACCCCCCCCTTTGGGTTCTAGGTGAAAATCTCACTCGACACGAATCAAACAAAAATGTTTCCATGGTGTGTATTGTTGTTCATTTTCTTCAAATAAACAAAATAAATCCCAGAATAAATCATTAAAGACAAGAAATGAGCATAAAAGATGCCTAAGCGCAAGTGTTAATGTTAGTAAAAGAGCCCAAATTTCCAAAAATATTGAGAAAAACAACAATCTTCCATTATAGAGTGAATGTTTGAGGTGTATAGAAGGCATTTATTTCATTTTTAGAAATTTTAATTTTTCACATTTTTCCATGAAAAGTGCCAATACCCCCCCCTTTGGGTTCTAGGTGAAAATCTCACTCGACCCGAATCAAACAAAAATGTTTCCATGGTGTGTATTGTTGTTCATTTTCATCAAATAAACAAAATAAAACCCAGAATAAATCATTAAAGACAAGAAATGAGCATAAAAGATGCCTCAGCGCAAGTGTTAATGTTAGTAAAAGAGCCCACATTTCCAAAAATCTTGCGAAAAACAACAATCTTCCATTATAGAGTGAATGTTTGAGGTGTATAGAAGGCATTTATTTCATTTTTAGAAATTTTAATTTTCACATTTTTCCATGAAAAGTGCCAATACCCCCCCCTTTGGGTTCTAGGTGAAAATCTCACTCGACACGAATCAAACAAAATGGTTTCCATGGTGTGTATTGTTGTTCGTTTTCATCAAATAAACAAAATAAAACCCAGAATAAATCATTAAAGACAAGAAATGAGCATAAAAGATGCCTCAGCGCAAGTGTTAATGTTAGTAAAAGAGCCCAAATTTCCAAAAATATTGCGACAAACAACAATCTTCCCTTATAGAGTGAATGTTTGAGGTGTATAGAAGGCATTTATTTCATTTTTAGAAATTTTAAATTTTCACATTTTTCCATGAAAAGTGCCAATGCCCCCGTGTGGGTTCTAGGTGAAAATCTCACTCGACACGAATCAAACAAAAATGTTTCCATGGTGTGTATTGTTGTTCATTTTCATCAAATAAACAAAATAAAACCCAGAATAAATCATTAAAGACAAGAAATGAGCATAAAAGATGCCTCAGCGCAAGTGTTAATGTTAGTAAAAGAGCCCAAATTTCCAAAAATATAGCGAAAAAAAACAATCTTCCATTATAGAGTGAATGTTTGAAGTGTATAGAAGGCATTTATTTCATTTTTAGAAATTTTAATTTTTCACTTTTTTCCATGAAAAGTGCCAATACCCCCTTTGGGTTCTAGGTGAAAATCTCACTCGACACGAATCAAACAAAAATGTTTCCATGGTGTGTATTGTTGTTCATTTTCATCAAATAAAAAAAATAAAACCCAGAATAAATAATTAGAGACAAGAAATGAGCATAAAAGATGCGTCAGCGCAAGTGTTAATGTTAGTAAAAGAGCCCAAATTTCCAAAAATATTGCGAAAAACAACAATCTTCCATTATAGAGTGAATTTTTGAGGTGTATAGAAGGCATTTATTTCATTTTTAGAAATTTTAATTTTCACATTTTTCCATGAAAAGTGCCAATACCCCCCCTTTGGGTTCTAGGTGAAAATCTCACTCGACACGAATCAAACAAAAATGTTTCCATGGTGTGTAATGTTGTTCATTTTCATGAAATAAACAAAATAAAACCCAGAATAAATCATTAAAGAAAAGAAATGAGCATAAAAGATGCCTCAGCGTGTGTGTTAATGTTAGTAAAAGAGCCCAAATTTCCAAAAATATTGCGAAAAACAACAACCTTCTGTTTTAGAGTGAATGTTTGAGGTGTATAGAAGGCATTAATTTCATTTTTAGAAATTTTAATTTTCACATTTTTCCATGTAAAGTGCCAATACCCCCCCCTTTGGGTTCTAGGTGAAAATCTCACTCGACGCGAATCAAACAAAAATGTTTCCATGGTGTGTATTGTTGTTCATTTTCATCAAATAAACAAAAGAAAACCCAGAATAAATCATTAAAGACTAGAAATGAGCATAAAAGATGCCTCAGCGCAAGTGTTAATGTTAGTAAAAGAGCCCAAATTTCCAAAAATATTGCGAAAAACCAAAATCTTCCATTATAGAGTGAATGTTTGAGGTGTATAGAAGGCATTTATTTCATTTTTAGAAATTTTAATATTTCACATTTTTCAATGAAAAGGGCCAATACCCCCCCTTTGGGTTATAGGTGAAAATCTCACTCGACACGAATCAAACAAAAATGTTTCAATGGTGTGTATTGTTGTTCAGTTTCATCAAATAAACAAAATAAAACCCAGAATAAATCATTAAAGACAAGAAATGAGCATAAAAGATGCCTCAGCGCAAGTGTTAATGTTAGTAAAAGAGCCCAAATTTCGAAAAATATTGCGAAAAACAACAATCTTCCATTATAGAGTGAATGTTTGAGGTGTATAGAAGGCATTTATTTCATTTTTAGAAATTTTAATTTTTCACATTTTTCCATGAAAAGTGCCAATACCCCCTTTGGGTTCTAGGTGAAAATCTCACTCGACACGAATCAAACAAAAATGTTTCCATGGTGTGTAATGTTGTTCATTTTCATGAAATAAACAAAATAAAACCCAGAATAAATCATTAAAGACAAGAAATGAGCATAAAAGATGCCTCAGCGTGTGTGTTAATGTTAGTAAAAGAGCCCAAATTTCCAAAAATATTGCGAAAAACAACAACCTTCTGTTTTAGAGTGAATGTTTGAGGTGTATAGAAGGAATTAATTTCATTTTTAGAAATTTTAATTTTTCACATTTTTCCATGAAAAGTGCCAATACCCCCCCCTTTGGGTTCTAGGTGAAAATCTCACTCGACGCGAATCAAACAAAAATGTTTCCATGGTGTGTATTGTTGTTCATTTTCACCAAATAAACAAAAGAAAACCCAGAATAAATCATTAAAGACAAGAAATGAGCATAAAAGATGCCTCAGCGCAAGTGTTAATGTTAGTAAAAGAGCCCAAATTTCCAAAAATATTGCGAAAAACACCAATCTTCCATTATAGAGTGAATGTTTGAGGTGTATAGAAGGCATTTATTTCGTTTTTAGAAATTTTAATTTTTACATTTTTCCATGAAAAGTGCCCCCCTTTGGGTTCTAGGTGAAAATCTCACTCGACACGAATCAAAGAAAAATGTTTCCATGGTGTGTATTGTTGTTCATTTTCATCAAATAAACAAAATAAAACCCAGAATAAATCATTAAAGACAAGAAATGAGCATAAAAGATGCCTCAGCGCAAGTGTTAATGTTAGTAAAAGAGCCCAAATTTCCAAAAATATTGCGACAAACAACAATCTTCCCTTATAGAGTGAATGTTTGAGGTGTATAGAAGGCATTTATTTCATTTTTAGAAATTTTAATTTTTCACATTTTTCCATGAAAAGTGCCAATACCCCCGTGTGGGTTCTAGGTGAAAATCTCACTCGACACGAATCAAACAAAAATGTTTCCATGGTGTGTATTGTTGTTCATTTTCATCAAATAAACAAAATAAAACCCAGAATAAATCATTAAAGACAAGAAATGAGCATAAAAGATGCCTCAGCGCAAGTGTTAATGTTAGTAAAAGAGCCCAAATTTCCAAAAATATTGCGAAAAACACCAATCTTCCATTATAGAGTGAATGTTTGAGGTGTATAGAAGGCATTTATTTCGTTTTTAGAAATTTTAATTTTTACATTTTTCCATGAAAAGTGCCCCCCTTTGGGTTCTAGGTGAAAATCTCACTCGACACGAATCAAAGAAAAGCGTTTCCATGGTGTGTATTGTTGTTCATTTTCATCAAATAAACAAAATAAAACCCAGAATAAATCATTAAAGACAAGAAATGAGCATAAAAGATGCCTCAGCGCAAGTGTTAATGTTAGTAAAAGAGCCCAAATTTCCAAAAATATTGCGACAAACAACAATCTTCCCTTATAGAGTGAATGTTTGAGGTGTATAGAAGGCATTTATTTCATTTTTAGAAATTTTAATTTTTCACATTTTTCCATGAAAAGTGCCAATACCCCCGTGTGGGTTCTAGGTGAAAATCTCACTCGACACGAATCAAACAAAAATGTTTCCATGGTGTGTATTGTTGTTCATTTTCATCAAATAAACAAAATAAAACCAAGAATAAATCATTAAAGGCAAGAAATGAGCATAAAAGATGCCTCAGCGCAAGTGTTAATGTTAGTAAAAGAGCCCAAATTTCCAAAAATATTGCGAAAAACAACAATCTTCCATTATAGAGTGAATGTTTGAGGTGTATAGAAGGCATTTATTTCATTTTTAGAAATTTTAATTTTTCACATTTTCCATGAAAAGTGCCAATACCCCCCCCTTTGGGTTCTAGGTGAAAATCTCACTCGACACGAATCAAACAAAAATGTTTCCATGGTGTGTATTGTTGTTCATTTTCTTCAAATAAACAAAATAAATCCCAGAATAAATCATTAAAGACAAGAAATGAGCATAAAAGATGCCTAAGCGCAAGTGTTAATGTTAGTAAAAGAGCCCAAATTTCCAAAAATATTGAGAAAAACAACAATCTTCCATTATAGAGTGAATGTTTGAGGTGTATAGAAGGCATTTATTTCATTTTTAGAAATTTTAATTTTTCACATTTTTCCATGAAAAGTGCCAATACCCCCCCCTTTGGGTTCTAGGTGAAAATCTCACTCGACCCGAATCAAACAAAAATGTTTCCATGGTGTGTATTGTTGTTCATTTTCATCAAATAAACAAAATAAAACCCAGAATAAATCATTAAAGACAAGAAATGAGCATAAAAGATGCCTCAGCGCAAGTGTTAATGTTAGTAAAAGAGCCCACATTTCCAAAAATCTTGCGAAAAACAACAATCTTCCATCATAGAGTGAATGTTTGAGGTGTATAGAAGGCATTTATTTCATTTTTAGAAATTTTAATTTTCACATTTTTCCATGAAAAGTGCCAATACCCCCCCCTTTGGGTTCTAGGTGAAAATCTCACTCGACACGAATCAAACAAAATGGTTTCCATGGTGTGTATTGTTTTTCATTTTCATCAAATAAACAAAATAAAACCCAGAATAAATCATTAAAGACAGGAAATGAGCTTAAAAGATGCCTCAGCGCAAGTGATAATGTTAGTAAAAGAGCCCAAATTTCCAAAAATATTGCGAAAAACAGCAATCTTCCATTATAGAGCGAATTTTTGAGGTGTATAGAAGGCATTTATTTCATTTTTAGAAATTTTAATTTTCACATTTTTCCATGAAAAGTGCCAATACCCCCCCCTTTGGGTTCTAGGTGAAAATCTCACTCGACACGAATCAAACAAAATGGTTTCCATGGTGTGTTTTGTTTTTCATTTTCATCAAATAAACAAAATAAAACCCAGAATAAATCATTAAAGACAGGAAATGAGCATAAAAGATGCCTCAGCGCAAGTGATAATGTTAGTAAAAGAGCCCAAATTTCCAAAAATATTGCGAAAAACAGCAATCTTCCATTATAGAGCGAATTTTTGAGGTGTATAGAAGGCATTTATTTCATTTTTAGAAATTTTAATTTTCACATTTTTCCATGAAAAGTGCCAATACCCTCCCTTTGGGTTCTAGGTGAAAATCTCACTCGACACGAATCAAACAAAAATGTTTCCATTATGTGTAATGTTGTTCATTTTCATGAAATAAACAAAATAAAACCCAGAATAAATCATTAAAGACAAGAAATGAGCATAAAAGATGCCTCAGCGTGTGTGTTATTGTTAGTAAAAGAGCCCAAATTTCCAAAAATATTGCGAAAAACAACAACCTTCTGTTTTAGAGTGAATATTTGAGGTGTATAGAAGGCATTTATTTCATTTTTAGAAATTTTAATTTTTCACATTTTTCCATGAAAAGTGCCAATACCCCCCCCCTTTGGGTTCTAGGTGAAAATCTCATTCGACACAAATCAAACAAAAATGTGTCCAAGGTGTGTATTGTTGTTCATTTTCATCAAATAAACAAAATAAAACCAAGAATAAATCATTAAAGGCAAGAAATGAGCATAAAAAATGCCTCAGCGCAAGTGTTAATGTTAGTAAAAGAGCCCAAATTTCCAAAAATATTGCGAAAAACAACAATCTTCCATTATAGAGTGAATGTTTGAGGTGTATAGAAGGCATTTATTTCATTTTTAGAAATCTTAATTTTTCACATTTTCCATGAAAAGTGCCAATACCCCCCCCCTTTGGGTTCTAGGTGAAAATCTCACTCGACACGAATCAAACAAAAATGTTTCCATGGTGTGTATTGTTGTTCATTTTCTTCAAATAAACAAAATAAATCCCAGAATAAATCATTAAAGACAAGAAATGAGCATAAAAGATGCCTAAGCGCAAGTGTTAATGTTAGTAAAAGAGCCCAAATTTCCAAAAATATTGAGAAAAACAACAAACTTCCATTATAGAGTGAATGTTTGAGGTGTATAGAAGGCATTTATTTCATTTTTAGAAATTTTAATTTTTCACATTTTTCCATGAAAAGTGCCAATACCCCCCCCCTTTGGGTTCTAGGTGAAAATCTCACTCGTCCCGAATCAAACAAAAATGTTTCCATGGTGTGTATTGTTGTTCATTTTCATCAAATAAACAAAATAAAACCCAGAATAAATCATTAAAGACAAGAAATGAGCATAAAAGATGCCTCAGCGCAAGTGTTAATGTTAGTAAAAGAGCCCACATTTCCAAAAATCTTGCGAAAAACAACAATCTTCCATTATAGAGTGAATGTTTGAGGTGTATAGAAGGCATTTATTTCATTTTTAGAAATTTTAATTTTCACATTTTTCCATGAAAAGTGCCAATACCCCCCCCTTTGGGTTCTAGGTGAAAATCTCACTCGACACGAATCAAACAAAATCGTTTCCATGGTGTGTATTGTTTTTCATTTTCATCAAATAAACAAAATAAAACCCAGAATAAATCATTAAAGACAGGAAATGAGCATAAAAGATGCCTCAGCGCAAGTGATAATGTTAGTAAAAGAGCCCAAATTTCCAAAAATATTGCGAAAAACAGCAATCTTCCATTATAGAGCGAATTTTTGAGGTGTATAGAAGGCATTTATTTCATTTTTAGAAATTTTAATTTTCACATTTTTCCATGAAAAGTGCCAATACCCCCCCCTTTGGGTTCTAGGTGAAAATCTCACTCGACACGAATCAAACAAAATGGTTTCCATGGTGTGTATTGTTTTTCATTTTCATCAAATAAACAAAATAAAACCCAGAATAAATCATTAAAGACAGGAAATGAGCATAAAAGATGCCTCAGCGCAAGTGATAATGTTAGTAAAAGAGCCCAAATTTCCAAAAATATTGCGAAAAACAGCAATCTTCCATTATAGAGCGAATTTTTGAGGTGTATAGAAGGCATTTATTTCATTTTTAGAAATTTTAATTTTCACATTTTTCCATGAAAAGTGCCAATACCCCCCCTTTGGGTTCTAGGTGAAAATCTCACTCGACACGAATCAAACAAAAATGTTTCCATTATGTGTAATGTTGTTCATTTTCATGAAATAAACAAAATAAAACCCAGAATAAATCATTAAAGACAAGAAATGAGCATAAAAGATGCCTCAGCGTGTGTGTTATTGTTAGTAAAAGAGCCCAAATTTCCAAAAATATTGCGAAAAACAACAACCTTCTGTTTTAGAGTGAATGTTTGAGGTGTATAGAAGGCATTTATTTCATTTTTAGAAATTTTAATTTTTCACATTTTTCCATGAAAAGTGCCAATACCCCCCCCCCCCTTTGGGTTCTAGGTGAAAATCTCACTCGACACAAATCAAACAAAAATGTGTCCAAGGTGTGTATTGTTGTTCATTTTCATCAAATAAACAAAATAAAACCAAGAATAAATCATTAAAGGCAAGAAATGAGCATAAAAGATGCCTCAGCGCAAGTGTTAATGTTAGTAAAAGAGCCCAAATTTCCAAAAATATTGCGAAAAACAACAATCTTCCATTATAGAGTGAATGTTTGAGGTGTATAGAAGGCATTTATTTCATTTTTAGAAATTTTAATTTTTCACATTTTCCATGAAAAGTGCCAATACCCCCCCCTTTGGGTTCTAGGTGAAAATCTCACTCGACACGAATCAAACAAAAATGTTTCCATGGTGTGTATTTTTGTTCATTTTCATCAAATTAACAAAATAAAACCCAGAATAAATCATTAAAGACAAGAAATGAGCATAAAAGATGCCTCAGCGCAAGTGTTAATGTTAGTAAAAGAGCCCAAATTTCCAAAAAATATTGAAAAACAACAATCTTCCATTATAGAGTGAATGTTTTAGGTGTGTAGAAGGCATTTATTTCATTTTTAGAAATTTTAATTTTTCACATTTTTCCATGAAAAGTGCCAATACCTCCCCCTTTGGGTTCTAGGTGAAAATCTCACTCGACACGAAACAAACAAAAATGTTTCCATGGTGTATATTGTTGTTCATTTTCATGAAATAAACAAAAAAAAAACCCAGAATAAATCATTAAAAACAAGAAATGACCATAAAAGATGCCTCAGCGCAAGTGATAATGTTAGTAAAAGAGCCCAAATTTCCAAAAATATTGCGAAAAACAGCAATCTTCCATTATAGAGCGAATTTTTGAGGTGTATAGAAGGCATTTATTTCATTTTTAGAAATTTTAATTTTCACATTTTTCCATGAAAAGTGCCAATACCCCCCCCTTTGGGTTCTAGGTGAAAATCTCACTCGACACGAATCAAACAAAATGGTTTCCATGGTGTGTTTTGTTTTTCATTTTCATCAAATAAACAAAATAAAACCCAGAATAAATCATTAAAGACAGGAAATGAGCATAAAAGATGCCTCAGCGCAAGTGATAATGTTAGTAAAAGAGCCCAAATTTCCAAAAATATTGCGAAAAACAGCAATCTTCCATTATAGAGCGAATTTTTGAGGTGTATAGAAGGCATTTATTTCATTTTTAGAAATTTTAATTTTCACATTTTTCCATGAAAAGTGCCAATACCCTCCCTTTGGGTTCTAGGTGAAAATCTCACTCGACACGAATCAAACAAAAATGTTTCCATTATGTGTAATGTTGTTCATTTTCATGAAATAAACAAAATAAAACCCAGAATAAATCATTAAAGACAAGAAATGAGCATAAAAGATGCCTCAGCGTGTGTGTTATTGTTAGTAAAAGAGCCCAAATTTCCAAAAATATTGCGAAAAACAACAACCTTCTGTTTTAGAGTGAATATTTGAGGTGTATAGAAGGCATTTATTTCATTTTTAGAAATTTTAATTTTTCACATTTTTCCATGAAAAGTGCCAATACCCCCCCCCCCTTTGGGTTCTAGGTGAAAATCTCATTCGACACAAATCAAACAAAAATGTGTCCAAGGTGTGTATTGTTGTTCATTTTCATCAAATAAACAAAATAAAACCAAGAATAAATCATTAAAGGCAAGAAATGAGCATAAAAAATGCCTCAGCGCAAGTGTTAATGTTAGTAAAAGAGCCCAAATTTCCAAAAATATTGCGAAAAACAACAATCTTCCATTATAGAGTGAATGTTTGAGGTGTATAGAAGGCATTTATTTCATTTTTAGAAATTTTAATTTTTCACATTTTCCATGAAAAGTGCCAATACCCCCCCCTTTGGGTTCTAGGTGAAAATCTCACTCGACACGAATCAAACAAAAATGTTTCCATGGTGTGTATTGTTGTTCATTTTCTTCAAATAAACAAAATAAATCCCAGAATAAATCATTAAAGACAAGAAATGAGCATAAAAGATGCCTAAGCGCAAGTGTTAATGTTAGTAAAAGAGCCCAAATTTCCAAAAATATTGAGAAAAACAACAAACTTCCATTATAGAGTGAATGTTTGAGGTGTATAGAAGGCATTTATTTCATTTTTAGAAATTTTAATTTTTCACATTTTTCCATGAAAAGTGCCAATACCCCCCCCTTTGGGTTCTAGGTGAAAATCTCACTCGTCCCGAATCAAACAAAAATGTTTCCATGGTGTGTATTGTTGTTCATTTTCATCAAATAAACAAAATAAAACCCAGAATAAATCATTAAAGACAAGAAATGAGCATAAAAGATGCCTCAGCGAAAGTGTTAATGTTAGTAAAAGAGCCCACATTTCCAAAAATCTTGCGAAAAACAACAATCTTCCATTATAGAGTGAATGTTTGAGGTGTATAGAAGGCATTTATTTCATTTTTAGAAATTTTAATTTTCACATTTTTCCATGAAAAGTGCCAATACCCCCCCCTTTGGGTTCTAGGTGAAAATCTCACTCGACACGAATCAAACAAAATCGTTTCCATGGTGTGTATTGTTTTTCATTTTCATCAAATAAACAAAATAAAACCCAGAATAAATCATTAAAGACAGGAAATGAGCATAAAAGATGCCTCAGCGCAAGTGATAATGTTAGTAAAAGAGCCCAAATTTCCAAAAATATTGCGAAAAACAGCAATCTTCCATTATAGAGCGAATTTTTGAGGTGTATAGAAGGCATTTATTTCATTTTTAGAAATTTTAATTTTCACATTTTTCCATGAAAAGTGCCAATACCCCCCCCTTTGGGTTCTAGGTGAAAATCTCACTCGACACGAATCAAACAAAATGGTTTCCATGGTGTGTATTGTTTTTCATTTTCATCAAATAAACAAAATAAAACCCAGAATAAATCATTAAAGACAGGAAATGAGCATAAAAGATGCCTCAGCGCAAGTGATAATGTTAGTAAAAGAGCCCAAATTTCCAAAAATATTGCGAAAAACAGCAATCTTCCATTATAGAGCGAATTTTTGAGGTGTATAGAAGGCATTTATTTCATTTTTAGAAATTTTAATTTTCACATTTTTCCATGAAAAGTGCCAATACCCCCCCTTTGGGTTCTAGGTGAAAATCTCACTCGACACGAATCAAACAAAAATGTTTCCATTATGTGTAATGTTGTTCATTTTCATGAAATAAACAAAATAAAACCCAGAATAAATCATTAAAGACAAGAAATGAGCATAAAAGATGCCTCAGCGTGTGTGTTATTGTTAGTAAAAGAGCCCAAATTTCCAAAAATATTGCGAAAAACAACAACCTTCTGTTTTAGAGTGAATGTTTGAGGTGTATAGAAGGCATTTATTTCATTTTTAGAAATTTTAATTTTTCACATTTTTCCATGAAAAGTGCCAATACCCCCCCCCCCCTTTGGGTTCTAGGTGAAAATCTCACTCGACACAAATCAAACAAAAATGTGTCCAAGGTGTGTATTGTTGTTCATTTTCATCAAATAAACAAAATAAAACCAAGAATAAATCATTAAAGGCAAGAAATGAGCATAAAAGATGCCTCAGCGCAAGTGTTAATGTTAGTAAAAGAGCCCAAATTTCCAAAAATATTGCGAAAAACA
Organism: Hetaerina americana; assembly: GCF_022747635.1. Lineage (NCBI taxonomy): Eukaryota > Metazoa > Arthropoda > Insecta > Odonata > Calopterygidae > Hetaerina > Hetaerina americana. The sequence continues at coordinate 4,519 of NW_027287005.1, read as the reverse complement.
ACAATCTTCCATTATAGAGTGAATGTTTGAGGTGTGTAGAAGGCATTTATTTCATTTTTAGAAATTTTAATTTTTCACATTTTTCCATGAAAAGTGCCAATACCTCCCCCTTTGGGTTGTAGGTGAAAACCTCATCGACACGAAACAAACAAAAATGTTTCCATGGTGTATATTGTTGTTCATTTTCATGAAATAAACAAAAAAAACCCAGAATAAATCATTAAAAACAAGAAATGACCATAAAAGATGCCTCAGCGCAAGTGTTAATGTTAGTAAAAGAGCCCAAATTTCCAAAAATATTGCGAAAAACAAAACAATCTTCCATTATAGAGTGAATGTTTCAGGTGTATAGAAGGCATTTATTTCATTTTTAGAAATTTTAATTTTTCACATTTTTCCATGAAAAGTGGCCATACCCCCCCCTTTGGGTTCTAGGTGAAAATCTCCCTCGACACGAATCAAACAAAAATGTTTCCATGGTGTGTATTGTACTTCATTTTCATCAAATAAACAAAATAAAACCAGAATAAATCATTAAAGACAAGAAATGATCATAAAAGATGCCTCAGCGGGAGTGTTAATGTTAGTAAAAGAGCCCAAATTTCAAAAAATATTGCGAAAAAACAACAATCTTTCATTATAGAGTTAATGTTTGAGGTGTATAGAAGGCATTTATTTCATTTTTAGATATTTTAATTTTTCACATTTTTCCATGAAAAGTGCCAATACCCCCCCCTTTGGGTTCTAGGTGAAAATCTCACTCGACACGAATCAAACAAAAATGTTTCCATGGTGTGTATTGTTGTTCATTTTCATGAAATAAACAAAATAAAACCCAGAATAAATCATTAAAGACAAGAAATGAGCATAAAAGATGCCTCAGCGCAAGTGTTAATGTTAGTAAAAGAGCCCAAATTTCCAAAAATATTGCGAAAAAACAACAATCTTCCATTATAGAGTGAATGTTTGAGGTGTATAGAAGGCATTTATTTCATTTTTAGAAATTTTAATTTTTCACATTTTTCCATGAAAAGTGCCAATACCTCCCCCTTTGGGTTCTGGGTGAAAAACTCACTCGACACGAAACAAACAAAAAATGTTTCCATGGTGTGTATTGTTGTTCATTTTCATGAAATAAACAAAATAAAACCCAGAACAATCATTAAAGACAAGAAATGAGCATTAAAGATGCCTCAGCGGAAGTGTTAATGTTGGTAAAAGAGCCAAATTTCCAAAAATGTTGCGAAAAACAACAATATTCCATTAAAGAGTGAATGTTTGAGGTGTATAGAAGGCATTTATTTCATTTTTAGAAATTTTAATTTTTCACATTTTTCATGAAAAGTGCCAATACCCCCCCCCTTTGGGTTCTAGGTGAAAATCTCACTCGACCCGAATCAAACAAAAATGGTTCCATGGTGTGTATTGTTGTTCATTTTCATCAAATAAACAAAATAAAAACCAGGATAAATCATTAAAGACAAGAAATGAGCATGAAAGGGTCCTCATCGCAAGTGTTAATGTTATTAAAAGAGCCCAAATTTCCAAAAATATTGCGAAAAACAACAATCTTCCATTATAGAGTGAATATTTGAGGTGTATAGAAGGCATTTATTTCATTTTTAGATATTTTAATTTTTCACATTTTTTCCATGAAAAGTGCCAATACCCCCCCCTTTGGATTATAGGTGAAAAACTCACTCGACACGAATCAAACAAAAATGTTTCCATGGTGTGTATTTTTGTTCATTTTCATCAAATTAACAAAATAAAACCCAGAATAAATCATTAAAGACAAGAAATGAGCATAAAAGATGCCTCAGCGCAAGTGTTAATGTTAGTAAAAGAGCCCAAATTTCCAAAAATATTGAAAAACAACAATCTTCCATTATAGAGTGAATGTTTAGGTGTGTAGAAGGCATTTATTTTCATTTTTAGAAATTTTATTTTTCACATTTTTCCATGAAAAGTGCCAATACCTCCCCCTTTGGGTTCTAGGTGAAAATCTCACTCGACACGAAACAAACAAAAATGTTTCCATGGTGTATATTGTTGTTCATTTTCATGAAATAAACAAAAAAAAACCCAGAATAAATCATTAAAAACAAGAAATGACCATAAAAGATGCCTCAGCGCAAGTGTTAATGTTTAGTAAAAGAGCCCAAATTTCCAAAAATATTGCGAAAAACAAAACAATCTTCCATTATAGAGTGAATGTTTCAGGTGTATAGAAGGCATTTATTTCATTTTTTAGAAATTTTAATTTTTCACATTTTTCCATGAAAAGTGCCAATACCCCCCCTTTGGGTTCTAGGTGAAAATCTCCCTCGACACGAATCAAACAAAAATGTTTCCATGGTGTGTATTGTACTTCATTTTCATCAAATAAACAAAATAAAACCCAGAATAAATCATTAAAGACAAGAAATGATCATAAAAGATGCCCTCAGCGGGAGTGTTAATGTTAGTAAAAGAGCCCAAATTTCAAAAAATATTGCGAAAAAACAACAATCTTTCATTATAGAGTTAATGTTTGAGGTGTATAGAAGGCATTTATTTCATTTTTAGATATTTTAATTTTTCACATTTTTCCATGAAAAGTGCCAATACCCCCCCCTTTGGGTTCTAGGTGAAAATCTCACTCGACACGAATCAAACAAAAATGTTTCCATGGTGTGTATTGTTGTTCATTTCATGAAATAAACAAAATAAAACCCAGAATAAATCATTAAAGACAAGAAATGAGCATAAAAGATGCCTCAGCGCAAGTGTTAATGTTAGTAAAAGAGCCCAAATTTCCAAAAATATATTGCAAAAAAAAACAATCTTCCATAATAGAGTGAATGTTTGAGGTGTATAGAAGGCATTTATTTCATTTTTAGATATTTTAATATTTCACATTTTTCCATGAAAAGTGCCAATACCCCCCTTTGGATTCTAGGTGAAAACTCACTCGACCAGAATAAAAAAAAAAGTTTCCATGGTGTGTATTTTTGTTCATTTTCAACAAATAAACAAAATAAAACCCAGAATAAATCATTTAAGACAAGAAATGAGCATAAAAGATGCCTCAGCGCAAGTGTTAATGTTAGTAAAAGAGCCCAAATTTCCAAATATATGCGAAAAACAACAATCTTCCATTATAGAGTGAATGTTTGAGGTGTATAGAAGGCATTTATTTCATTTTAGAAATTTTAATTTTTCACATTTTTCCATGAAAAGTGCCAATACCCCCCCCCTTTGGGTTCTAGGTGCAAATCTCACTCGACCGAATCAAACAAAATGTTTCCATGGTGTGTATTGTTGTTCATTTCATCAAATAAACAAAAAGAAAACCCAGAATAAATCATTTAAAGACTAGAAATGAGCATAAAAGATGCCTCAGCGCAAGTGTTAATGTTAGTAAAAGAGCCCAAATTTCCAAAAATATTGCGAAAAAAAAACAAATCTTCCATTATAGAGTGAATGTTTGAGGTGTATAGAAGGCATTTATTTCATTTTTAGATATTTTAATTTTTCACATTTTTCCATGAAAAGTGCCAATACCCCCCCCTTTGGGTTATTTGTGAAAATCTCCCTCGACACGAATCAAAAAAAATGTTTCCATGGTGTGTATTGTTGTTATTTTCATGAAAATAAACAAAATAGAAACCCAGAATAAATCATTAAAGACAAGAAATGAGCATAAAAGATGCCTCAGCGCAAGTGTTAATGTTAGGTAAAAGAGCCCAAATTTCAAAAATATTGCGAAAAACAACAATCTTCCATTATAGAGTGAATATTTGAGGTGTATAGAAGGCATTTATTTCATTTTTAGATATTTTACTTTTTCACATTTTTCATGAAAAGTGCCAATTCCCCCCCTTTGGATTATAGGTGAAAAACTCACTCGACACGAATCAAACAAAATGTTTCCATGGTGTGTATATTTAGTTCAATAGTTTCAGCCTCAACTTTGTGAAGTTCATTTTAATAAATGAACAAAGAAAACACTTTGTTCCAATCCACCAATTTATAATAAATGAAAAAGAAACACTTTGTTCCAATCCACCAATTTATTACAGGTACGACTAGTTTCGACGCTACGCGCGTCATCCTCAGGTACAAAGTTTAAAGTCACAATCATAGTATATATACTCTCTTCTGGAAAGGGTGGGGGAGTTGTGGGAAAGAGGGGGCGGGGAGGGGAGTACGGGGGTAGGTACGAAAGTATGTGGGAGAGGGTAGGAAACACCAGGAAAAGCGTTAGTGAGTGGGGGGGATTGGAAGGTGGGTTAAGAAAGGGGAAATTAGGGGAAAGGGGAGGGGATTAGTAAGCTAGGGATTTCATTGGTCAGTATAATTTGAGTCAATGGCTAATGGGGATAAAGGTACGGGTTAGGAGTCAATGGGAGTTGGGGGGAAGGGGTTATTGGTTCTGTTTTTCTGTTATTGCTAGGGAGGCTTCCAGGAGAGGTGATACGTTTTCAAACAGACTGTCATTGAGTAAAGGATGTTTCTTCATTGTTCTCCGGATCTC